>NC_037672.1:83683598-83794645 GCF_003255815.1 Theropithecus gelada | reverse complement strand
TGCAGTGGCCGGATCTCAGCTCACTGCAAGCTCCGCCTCCCGGGTTTACGCCATTCTCCTGCCTCAGCCTCCCGAGTAGCTGGGACTACAGGCGCCTGCCACCTCGCCCGGCTAGGTTTTTTTTGTATTTTTAGTAGAGACGGGGTTTCACCGTATTAGCCAGGATGGTCTCGATCTCCTGACCTCGTGATCCGCCCGTCTCGGCCTCCCAAAGTGCTGGGATTACAGGCTTGAGCCACCGACTTAAATGTAATTTGTTGAAATTTTTTCTATTCCTAAGTATCTTTGGACAGAGATCTGAATTGAGGAACATTCTCTTTGACTGAATAATAAAATTCACATTTTCTAATAGCTGACACTAGTGTTGGTGGTACAGACAGAGCTCGTCATGTCTTGTTCTCTTTCATTTTTACATGTGATTTTTTTCCTTTCCCTTCTTTTTTCCCCTTCACCTTCACATCTTCAAGAAACATCATCTCTGCTATATTTATCTCATTCTCCCCCAGAGAAATGCAGCTCCAACTCTTCAGGGTTTTTTTTTTTTTTTTTTTTTTTTTCATATTTTCTCTCAAGTCTTATTCTATGGTTTGTGCTGTGAACAACTCAGTCTGAGATCTGTGTTCAGTATTTTAGCACTTAGTGTTGGACTTTTTTTCAGAGGGTTTCTTTTTAGTGCTACATCTAAGGTTTCTACTCTACTCTACTCTCCTCTTTTCTTAGTCTCTTAAATCCTCCTTTGCCCACTCTCCACACACACACACATGAGCTTGCAGTCATGGTTCATGCACCAGCATTAGCTCTGTCAGGATTTGGAGTTTATTTCCCTACGTAAAAGTACCTTGAAATCTGTGAAATTTCTCATATTCTAATGATGTGGAAGGCATGGGTTATGTGTGATTTTCTTTGCATTTGCTGCTGATTATATGTATAGTTTGGAAAGAGTTGTGCAAAAAGGGTCAGATGTAGGATTTTGTCCTTATCCTCCAAACAAGCAATGCTTAATATTTGAACTTTTAACATGATCTGCACAGTGTTTCATAGTCCAGCCCTGTCTCAACTTCATCCTGAGACCCTTTGTTTGCTCTTTCTGCTCTGGTAATGCTCAAGTTCTTTACATTTAGGCTGTCCATTGCCTTTTAGCCTTTGAACATCCTTTATATTACAATCTAAACTTTGCTTCCTTAGATAAGACTCTCATTACCCTCAAATATAATTTGGTTCCCCTTTCTATATGGTTTCATAGTAACTGACATTTTCTCTTAACCTTATTTAGAACACTTGTACATTTTTTAACTTACCATTCAAACTTATTAGGTTAATGTCTCTCTCACCTGCTTTTCATTAAGCTTAGTTTGGTTTACCACTGTTTCCCTAGTGTCTAGGAGAGTAGTACATTTTTAATTTGTGTTCCCAGAAACAGGTTCTACTAAAGGCTTTGAATGCAAACTGTTTATTTGAAGTCGGATCCCAGGAAATGTTGGAAGGGGACTGAGGAAGTGAAGCAGAAAAGAGAAAGCAGCCAATAAGTGATTATTAAGTGGTTTAGCATTTCAGACAACTGAAACATACTCCCACTAAGGAAATCTTGGAATCATCACAGAACATGTGGCTCAGTGGGGTGAAGGAACTGGGGATTTTTGCACTAGTTCCTGTCAGTCATCTACTGATGATTGCTCCTGGGAATGTGGTAATTCTCTGGCACTCCTGGCCTGCTATATAAGTGAACAGAGGAAGATCCAATGCCAGAAAGAAGCCGAGGCGAAAATGAGAAAGAGCTGCAAGTAGAAGCTTGTGCCTGCATGTCAACACTGTACTAGGAAGTTTTCGTGTAACATTTTATTTAAATCTAAAAATAAACTCATAGAAAAAATAATTTTATTCTTATTTTAGAAGAAATCTTAGGCAATTCTTGCCCAAGCAATAATGCCATGACCGTTCTTCGCTCAAACTCATAGTTTATGAAATGAGAATGTCTCAAACCTTTATTGTAAACTTTAAATAAATTGATGCATAAAGATTGTATAACACTGTTCCAGGCAAATTATACATATATTTCAAAGGCTTTGACATGAAATTTATTAAACTAAGAATATGAGAAGATAAGATTCGAATAAATAATTAAAATGCATTACATATGCCTATAAAAATAGTGTTACTTTTATCTTTATTTTGATATTGCTGGCTGATGCTCTCTTTAAGGGAAGTAGAATTAATTCATTCTCCCTTGTACCATGGTTATTACTTCTTCTCTCAAGAAAATACATGCTGCATTTCCCTTCCTTAAATATCTGTTCATGATTTCCTACCATTTAC
The DNA here is from genome assembly GCF_003255815.1 of Theropithecus gelada. NCBI lineage: Eukaryota > Metazoa > Chordata > Mammalia > Primates > Cercopithecidae > Theropithecus > Theropithecus gelada. The sequence continues at coordinate 83,792,332 of NC_037672.1, read as the reverse complement.
TTATATTATGTTAATATATGCTAATCATGAATTTTCTGATGTCTGAAATACCAGTATCAAACTAATAATTTTGAAAGCATATAACTAAATATATATATTTTTAATTTGAGAAAGCAAATTTTCTTTTTTCCCACTGAATTTTAATTTCTACTCAATGAAAAAATGGCAGAATTAAAAAGTCAATGTTTTTTATGTTGGTAATACATCTGTGGCTTAGAAGAACCAGCATTTATATAATACAGTAATAAGAATAATTATTCAGTCTCTTTAAAAAAAAAAGTTAAAAACATGTGAATTGGATTGGCTGTGCTAACACCATAATTCATTGGTCAGAATACAGTAGATACATTGCCATTATTTATATCAATAGACTCATTAAGGAGCTAATGATTTTTCTCCTTGAGTTATTGTGCTCCTCTGAATAGTCAATGGAGCCCTTGGGCAATTCTCTTGATCCAAACAATCTGCCTTTGCTTCTCTGAAGGAGCATTAGACAAATTATCTGAGAGAAATTATACATACTGAAAAAGAAGCTTTCATACTCTTTAATATAATCACTTCTGAATTACTTACTATGGAATTTTGTATAATATTATTGGTAAGCAGAGTTTTAAAATTAAAGAGACCCAGGTTCAAATCCAAACCCACTTCATATTCACCAGAGTATGTATGTTCATATATTAAAAAGTTATTAAGTCTCTGTAATTTTCAGTTGATATACTGTATGATGAAGAAAATAACATCTGTCTTGTAAGGGCATTATGGGAAATGGTGAATTTTTGCGGGGGAGGGAATGGTAAATTAATGTATACCAAGCTACTCCTAAAGTAACTGAAAACTCATTGAGACTTAACAAAAACGCTATTGATATTCTTCAAATTTCTTTTAAATTGGAGTGCAAATTAAGGTGGCTGTTTAGAGGCAACGTAATTTGAAGTTGTTTAATCTTTGTACCATAATGCTCCTTAAAAACTTCTCTGTATGGGTAGCAGAATTGAAAAGGAGTCTTATAATTCATCTGTAAATGTGGCTGTTTTAAAGTAGTTTAATTAAGTATACGATAGAAGGAACTTTTGCTGGTTGGGCAACTTCAAGTATTAATTTGCAAGTGTGTCTTCTCAGGCCCCTCATGAGACACAGTGGCTCAGAGAAAGCAACCACTCAGTCCTGAGAGACGTAAATCAGGGTTCTAAGTGACTTCACATTGAACATTTCATTAATGTGTGTCTGCTACTGTCCTAAGCACTTTTAAATACAATAATTCATTTAATTTTCACAGTAACTTTCTGAAGTAGCATAGTAGAAAATATCGGTGGCTTGATTGATCACCTTTATCTGGCTGTGCCTTTACACTCTAGCTGCTGTGAATTTTGAGTGCCAACTGTTCACAGAGGCCTTCATCACTGGAGAATTACTTTTCTTCTCACTAAGACATCTTGCTAGAGAGATTAGCAAGGTATAAAAGGTGTTTCCTTGCCACAAGGAGAGGCCAACTCTGTTTTCTCCCCACAGATTCATTCTGAAATAGGCTCCCTGGTGAACACACTTGTTTTGGCATTTGCCTATTAGTGAGGCCCCCTTTTGTATTGAATTTGGGGTAACCCTATGTAACCAATAGAATTTGACAAAAGTTATACTGCACGATGATTGGTTATAAGAGCCTTTGAAGCACCTGCAATTGTCTCTTGGAATATTTGTTCTGAGGAAGGCAAGGCAGGACACAACAAAGCCTGCCTATTCTTTGGGGGCCATGCTATGAAGAGCTCAAGTCAGCCACAGAGAGAGTCTGTGTAGACAGACAGAGGTTAGCTGGCCCTCAGATGTTCCAGCCCCCACCAGGCCAAGTGTCAGACACGTGAGTGAAGAAATCATCTGGGCCGCTGCATCCCCAGTAAATGCCACATGGAAATTAAACCTCCAGTTGTGCTGTCTCAGCCACTTCCAGCTGTTTCAGCCACTTTATCTCACACGGTGGAGCACTGACAAACTTCACTGTACCCTGCCCGAACTCCTGAACCACAAGAATCATGAGACAGTATAAGGATTGTTGTTTTACTCCATGAATCTTTGGGTCAGTCTGAAGTAATTGATGATGAGACACGAGGAGGGCTCATGTGCATGCTCCACTTTCCCCCCGGTCTATCCTGTTCCTCACTTCTCCCCGTTTTTCTCAGCACAGCCCTTCAACAATTTACCTCCACAAGAAGCTTCTTCTTAGCTCTTCTTCTAGATCATTATGCCTAAAGCAGGTAGGTTCTATTAGTTTCACATTTCAAAGATGCTCAAACTGAGGCACAGATGAGTAAAGACAATTACTCAAAGTTACACAGGGAGGAATTTTGAGAGCTGGAATTTGAACCTGGTCCTCCTGCCTTTTTTCTTTACCAGAATGGTCTACTGCTCCTGACCAGAGTTACTGCTGCTTACTATGGCCAGGAAATTGTGTTGGGCGATTGTGCTAAACCTTCAAGTCAGAGAAGCCTTAAATATAAAGAGCAATCATTAACTCACTTTCTGATTTATTTTTCCTATTCTGAGGGTCTGTGTCTTCCACTGTGAGACAGAATCCACTGTCTCGTTTAGCACGTGAGCCTTCTGTACGATGGCAGGAGGACAGCTCATGGGGCTGGCTGGCTGGTAGCCAAGTGCACCGGTGTTCTGTTTGCACCATGCCAATCCTTTTGTCACTTGTTAAAAATTCAGTGTTATCTCCTCTCCTAAACATTGCTACCATCTGCCTACACATGAATTTGACAATGATTTTGTAGTAATTGCAGCTGTGTGTTGGATACCAATTGTTATTATATAGACTGGCCAATACAAATTCACTTTTAAGCATCTACTTTTTTTTTAAACTCTACCCTTCTAATCTTCCCCATCTCCCTGTCTCCCCTAAACAGCTTGTTGAATCTTTTGAAAGTTTGTGATAGTCTGTCTTGAAAACTATTGATGTTTTTTGCTTCAATAAAGAATAAAAAGTATCATACAATTTTTTTCTATGCATCCATCCAACACATTAAAATAGCTCTAGGGGCTAATTTTTTAGGATCACAATATTGTTACAATGTGGACTGGCAAAAGTGTTCATTTAAATTTGTTAAATGAGACCAAGATAACTCATTAGTTTTACAGTAGCATTTTCCCAAATGTGTACTTATAAATAAGTTAGTCCTTGCATTTATGGATCTAAAGCTTCTTTTTAAAGTTCTTAGAAAATAATACATAATTTACTAGTGGTGTCTGAAAGGTTTGCTAGTTTCTCTTCAAAAACAAATTTCTGAAATAGCAAAAAATTTTTTAACATCATGATTTTGCAATGTCATTAAGTGCATTGTTCATCTCCATCTCCCCACCACCTTAGCTGTAAATATCAGTTAATATTTGTCACCTTTTTAGAATAATAATAAAAATAATTCATATATGCACTTTTCAAACAACAATCTTTCATGTGAAATAGCTGGCAGGTTTCTTAAGGGAAAACCATGACTGGTATAAAGCTGCTCACAGCTAGAGGCAGGAGAGTCTTATAAATGTAAGAATGCAACCAAGAAAATAAGACTTACCTTGAAAGGAAAGCAAAGCCATAAATACTGGTATAAAAATCTCTTGGAGGTTTGGCAATTAATTTCCAGGTTCCATTTAGTGAGAATCCTGTGTCAAAAACTTGAAGAAGAGTGTACAGGGGAAAAATAATAACTCCCATAGCATTTTAATTAGAATGGACCCTTGTTACAAAAGGCAGATTAACAAGAGAAAAACAAACAGAAGCTTATCAACATGTATATTTCATATATACATGTGAGACACCTAGAGTGTGAGTATTGCCCCATGAGGTAGCTTTGAATTTCAGATTGTATAGTATTTTTTAATAAAAAACAGTATCTTTTTAGAGATATAACGAGACATAGAGAAAAGTCCTCAAATCTATGGGCAGAAACTTTGGGGGAAGACAAACAAATGCCAGATAAAGGTGAGTTAATAAACTTGTTAATATAAATTCTTCTGGTATCAACTCAAGGTTGATGGTAGTCTAAAGCTGTCTTCAGTGTTTAACCTTTGTTCTCTCTGGTTGATATGTTTCTGGGTTGTGGGGGCAGTATTTGGAGGGAACGGGATAGCTTTTGTCTCTGTAAATCTATATTCTACTTTTAGGCAAATAGAGAAAGGGCAGAGAGCATTCCTGCGTCGGCTTCATCCCAATTACTTCAACTCAACAATTCTTCATATTTTGGGGAGGCATATTCTGGACTCCCAAAAGTGTTAAAAGTCAAAACACAAAGGAAGTAAATAGTCAATGCAAGAAGGACTATAATAGTCAGTATTACCATTAGTAATAATAATAATGCTATTATGAATACCTTTTTTTAACCAACAAACAAAATTCTTAGATATCACTCTCCCTGAAAATCCTAGCTGGTACCAGAGTTGGATGAGTTTCAGTCAGTTTTAGTGATCATGCCTCTGCTGCCTTAAACTGTTCTGTCATCAGCATCTGACTCACTACCACTCATTCTTCCTATTAGACTTTACTTCTTCTGAACCCGTCCAATCTCAATAAGAAGTCCTTAGTTTTTCCATAATGCCATGTTCTTCTATCCTAACACTTTTTTTCCTATAATTACCTACTTGTTAGTTTTACTCACAATTGTATGCCCAATGCCTAAAATTAAACATTAGGAACATAGTAAGTGGTGTGATAAACATTACTTCATTTCAATTTTTATTGAGCAACTACTGCATTCTGGGAGCTATGTTTTGTACTAAAAATACAAAGGAAAGTCGAACACTGTTCCTGACATCGTGGATCCTCCATTCAAATGTAGGGCATACACAGTAGACACTGTTGCTTTTGGATCACTTAATTTCATAGTTTTAAAAACTTCAGTAATTGTTATATCTCACCAAGAATCCATTCATTCTTCCACATCTTTCCCATTTATTAATCTCCTTTTGTTTTTCCCTTCTTCTTACCCTGCTTAGATTTCATATTCCATTATTGTAGTCATCCCTTGCCTACATTCTCTACTCCTTTTCCCTTCTGTAACACTTGCTTGGTAAACATATTCTCCACCTACTACTTTCCTCTAGTGCTTCTACATAGCTAAGTATGGCTACACAATAAAATACAGGCCTGCTGGCTAAACCTATTTTATTTATGAGTACAAATTTCAAGCTGCTCAAGAATTCTACTCTATTTACCGAATCAATTCACCCTCTTACCTCTTCATGTCTCCCCATCCCATCTCTCTCACATTATCCTGATTTACCTTTCTGCTAGCTTCATTACATCATCACACAAACATGATGTAACATCCACCATCTTAAAACAGACACACACACACACACACAGAGACAAGAAAACCATTTACTCTGCAGCTAATTCTCCCATAATCAGCCAACTTTTCTAGTAAAATTCTGCCAAAGAATTCTTTAAACACACTGTCTCTACTTCCTGTCTTTCCCTTCTCTCTTAATCCCACTACACAGAGCCTTTCCTCTGTCTTGTCAGGATCACCAATTACCATCAAGTTACTAAATCAAGCTGACTCTTTTATGTCTTGAAATTACTCAAATGCTCTATAGCACTTGGTACTTTATCATTCCTTCTGCAATGACACCCTCCCCTGGTTTTCTTACTTTCCCACATTCCGGCACCCTTGTCTGGCCCGTCTTCTTTGATTCTTTAAACTTGGTAGTGTCCTTTGCAGCTCTCATTCCTCATCCCTCTTCTTCAAGCACACTTCCTGGGTGACATCACCTAGGTTAAAAGTTTTATTATATGCTGATGATTCTCAGATTCATATTTCTTATCCAAACCTTTCCCATGGGCTCTAGATTCATGCATACAACTACATATTAATATTTCCACTTAGAGTTTCTAGGCCTCATACATGTAGGCCACTCAAACTCTTAATCTACAGAATGAGATGCTCTCCTTCATCTCTTCTAACATTTTTCTTCATGTCATTCAAATCAGACTTAAATATTTTTTCAGAAAATCCCGTTGTAACCACCCAGACAAACCCTCCCAATTGTATATTCCTTTACTCTGCTATATTTTCCTTTGGAGGGCTTACCTGTTTATTTTCCATCTCTCCCATTAGAAAGTAAGATTCATGTGATATACATTGCTGTATCTTTAGAACCTAGAATTCAAAATTTTTGATAAGTGAATAAATAAAATAAGAAAATAAATAAAGTAATTATAGTATATATGCTCTGAATGAAAAAAGATTGTTGTGTTTAAAACAAAGTAACAGTGGAGGTGTGAACAGGACTATCAGAGATGATGAGCAAAAACCAGGTCACAAAAGTTTTTGAAGACCATGATAACGGGCTTTAGTATTACTCTTAGTGAAAAAAAAAAAAAAAATGCTGCAGCGTTTTATGCAAGAAGGTGAAATGATATCGTTCTACTCAGTGAATAATGGATGAACAGAGAGTAATATAGTAGTAAAAGCAATAGGAAAAGCAGTTGTGGCTATGACAATAGTCCACGAAAGAGATTGCTGCTGCCTGGTCCAGGGCTGTGATGACGACATGAAGAAAACGACACTGATTTGAGGTTTATTTTCAAGGTAAAATGGATAGATCTTACTTGTAGACTGAATCAGGGACGGGATAAGAGAAATAACAAAATTAAATATGATTTTCTGTTTGCTGGCTGAATGATATATGTGAGAACAGAAAGCCTTGCCAATTTCTGATATAAGAAGACTTGGCAGGATAACGTTCATGGAGGAAAAGTCAGACTCATTTTGTTTAGAGTAAATCTGAGGTGCCTATGAGATATGCCAGTGGAGATGTCTGGACTTCAACAAAGTTCATGTAATGGAACTTCTTAGGTAGTTTTAACATATTCCTCATTTTATAAATAAGTTTACTGGGGTATAGAGAAGTTAATTAGTTTCTCTAAATTCCTTCAGCAGAAATGGAAAAGTGAAATTTATACTAAGTCCATCTCATTCTGAAATTGTGTATATAACTCGTTAAGGTTAGAACATTTGGGAATAATTCTGGTCAAGAAAATACAGATTCGGGAGTTGTCAGCATGATGGTATTCTAAGTTCACAGGTGTGACTTCTTTGGAAGAGGAGAAGGCTGAGACCTGAGGTGTATCAACATGTAGAGGCATGCAAAGAAGCAAAGGACACCAAGATGGTACAACTAGTTAGGTAAGAGGAAAATCAGGAAAGAGGTTTTGTGGCAACAGAGAACACAGTGTTACTAAGAGGATGGAAGAGGAATTGAGTTGAATTTTTGAGTATCCAAATAAAATGAGTATCAGAATGACCACAAATGTTTAATAAACAAATAAATATATGATTAAGTACCTTCAAAATCTATTTCCCCTCAAAAACCTATCAGTCTCTTTTTTCCTTCAAGTTTTTTTTGTTTGCTTGTTTTTTTGAGATTTTTTTTTTTTTTTTTTTTTTTTGAGACAGAGTCTCGCTCTATCACCCAGGCTGGAGTGCAGTGGTGCAATCTTGGTGCACTACAAGCTCTGCCTCCCAGGTTCACACCATTCTCCTGTCTCACCCTCCCAGGTAGCTGGGACAACAGGCATCCACCACCACGCTTGGCTAATTTTTTACATTTTTAGTAGAGACGGTGTTTCACCATGTTAGCCAGGATGGTCTAGATCTCCTGCCCTCATGATCCTCCCGCCTCAGCCTCCCAAAGTGCTGGAATTAGAGGCATGAGTCACCACTCCCGGCCGTCCTTCAAGTTTTAAAAACTATAATCAGACTGAGATCACAACAAAACAATAAAGTACAGAAAAAAAAAATGAAACTAGAATAAAAACAATTTGGCATGTGACTTTGGACTAGTCAGTTGCCTTTTATGAGATTCTAAGTTCTTGCTGTAAAATAAGAGAGGTTAAGTCTATTATGTTTTCCTCATAAGTTTCTTGGAAATAAAATGTGGTGATGTACTGTTAAAATACTATGGAAACTGTTAAAGTGTTAAGAAATCTTGGTTCCTATTATACATATGTGAACATTTACATTTGCCCTTATTCTAGTTCTTCCTTGAATAGTTAACTTAAAAGACTTCAACTTATACTATTTCATTGATTTGGTTTGGCCTAGTACTGTATCGTGTGTTTTACGGGATATAAAACATGTCAGATCAGACGCTGCCTTCCAGGTGCTCTCATATATTTTGTAATAATAATAATAATTATTATTATTATTCATCCTACAAACATTGATCAGTGGTCATTGCAGTCCGTTTTCCAGATTATTTTCTTCTGGAGATGTCAATAACACTTTTCTAAATGTTTAGGTTTACGTTTATTCTGTTGTAATTCACATAGGACAGACGCAGTAAGGTTGTGAGAGATAATCTCAAAGTTGAGGGCTTTCTTGGTCCTACTCCGTAATTGCCAATTTAAAATTTTTTAAAAAGGAAAACAAGAAAGAATACCAGAGAATCATTTTGAGTTTCCTTGTAGAAATCTGTGTGTATAAACATCTTTCTAGCTCCTATATGTTTTGCAGCCATTACAAGGAGCCCACAGATACCATGATTTGAGAGAAAAACAAAAAGAATAACAATACTAACAATGATAACACAGATTTTAAAGTTTAATTGGACAGGGTAAGCACAAAGGCAGCCTGAAAATATCAGCAACAGCACATCTGAAGAGGCAGTGTCAGTATAGAAGGTAATAGCGGATCATCAAAGAAAACACGGGGCTGAAAAAATTGCCATTGATAATAGAGAGCAAAAAAATTACTACCTTTATTATATGCTAGCTAATTAGTTATAAATGTAAGCTTTATAATCAGTAGATGTTATTACTGGACCAGAACCACCTTTCACAGTAGCCATGGCTATTCGGTGCCTTACAATAACTTTACAAAAGCAAATGCTGGCCTGGAATTTTTGTAAGCCAATTTGGTCTTTTCTAGCAAAGCTTCAAAATGATCTTTCTGAACAAGGTTTACAAAGAAGACCATTATAAATCTCTTATATGCTCTTACTGCAATATGACAGCAGCCACTACCATTTTCAGTTCCCTCTCCACATTCAAACGACCTACATTCTGTGGTGGAAATTGGAGAAAACACTATCAGGAGACACTAGAGAAAGCAATTTGGTTTTGTGACGTCTAATTTGGAATGAGCGTACTGAGTTCTTCCTACCTACCATGGACGAAGGGGACTTGAATTATGAGCCCTAAAGAGTTCAGACTCTACTTATGTTCCTATTGATAGTTGCCTTTGGCTTTCTTCTTCAGAGAAATAGATCAAGTAAAACTCAAAATTACAGAGATACTTAATAAGTAAAGACAAATTGTAAGGCAGGTGGGTTTTAGTCCATAATTGCAGGAAATACTAATTAATAGATGTGGAATGCAGGCATTTAGAATCACAATGGGAAAAATCCTTCACGTTGTAAAACTGGGATTCTGGAACCATTCAACTTAAACAGAATCCATAATATGCGGCCACACCACCTCAATTCAGAGTGATTCAACTTTTAGCCAATTTATAATTTACATTCTAAAATTTAAGAAATGCTTAAAATAGTTTGCTAAAAATTTATATTCCAACTCTTTTGTACCTAAAGATCATTAGAAAGGGACAGCTTTTCAAGGGCCCTGTAAAAGAAAAATGGCATGGACAGAGTTAAACAGGCAGGGAAAACTGTATTCAAGACTATTGCAATAGGATAGAGAGGTTGAACTCAACTTCACTGAAATAAAAGCTTTTAGGTGCTAAGGTGAGCTAGTGGAAAAGTACTGGAGGATGTTAGTAGCAAAATTAATTAATTTGACTAGGTCATCTGTATTTGCTAATTGGCACTTGTCAAAGTTAGGTTCCTACCTTCTCACAGAGACTAGGAGATAGAGGTGCTAACATCTTTTTAAAAACTTCTATTTTAAGTTCGAGGTATGAGTGTAGGTTTGTTACATAGGTAAAATTGTGTCATGGGGATTTGTTTTACAGATTAATTTATCACCCAGGATTTAAGCCTAGTACCCATTAGTTATTTTTACTGATCCTCTCCCTTCTCCTACCCTCTGGTACTATCATTTTTGATGAATACATTTCTTGGAGAAGATTTTGTATTTCAAAGAAGCACAGACATAATTTACAATTTCAAGTTTTCTAAGTAACTGCTCTAGGGAAAGGTCATGGGTCTATAGTCAGGAAGGAAGCTGTCTATCATTTATTAAAGCAGAGGGGAATACTAAAATTGTCTTTGACAACAGTTATAGAAATGACATTCAATATAGACACTGCCAAAATTGTCTTTAATGATGTACAAACATAAAGCCTGTATATTATTCAAAGAAATACGCAGAGATTTCTGGGAAATTCAGATTAAAATTTATGAACTTTGAGTTCTATGTTATGGCTCTACCCCTCACCTGCTAAGACAGCTCACATTGTGAAAAAACCCTCAGTTTTACAGTACAGACACAGAATCAAAGGATGCTGTGCTAAGGCACAAATGTTATTTGCCTCTTCTTCAGCCAGCAGGCAATCCCTGGAGAGGGTGTTGTAAGTAAGAAGGCTAGATAGAGGTGATGTTGAAGGGAAAAGCAATTGCTTCTGACTGCTAATGTTTAATCTGTCCCCTACAGAAATGAAAGCAGCCTTTTATCTTTGAGTAGAATAAGGTGATTTAGAAGGGGAACAAGATGACACCACAGCAGTTGATGCTGATGCCTTGGCAGTAAATTCAATTCAGCGCATGACTTATGTGAATTTCAAGACTGAGATAAACTTTACTAATGTAATGGCTTTTGGGGAATAGTTCAGAATTTCTTCTAAGTCTCTTAAACTGTTGCTGCTTTGCCTTTTTGACTCACATACTAGAGGTAGTGTTTGATCTGTTGCATTTAATGACTTACCATCATTTCTAGTATCTTCATAGAAGTATGCTCCCGGCTGAAACCTGACTCACAAGTTGAAGGGAAGTCATAATGTATTTTTTCCCCAAATGTGGGAACTTCATAATTCAATATAAAACAAAAGAGTAACACATACAGTGTAAACACTTTCATAAATGTCTGCTTCATAATCCATTTGTTTATTCATTTTATTATTCAAAAATTAATTTAATGTCTGTAAAATCTGGAGACTGTCTTGAATTTTAGTCAATTTGTATTGAATAATACAAACATAAGTATTCTAGTATGTTTAAAATACATTTGTTTTTATCTCTTGACAGTACCACTGTGTATTTATGATTTTAATGCTCTTTTCCACAGTCCATTAACATGGAATCTTATGAAAAAATAATACTTACAACTTTAAATAGCAAAATTGTCCTAAAACAGTTTTACCACAATCTAACCGAAATTTAATAAACTGCACATATTTAAAATATACAATTTGATGAGTTATGACAAATATATATGATATAATTTTGCTGTCTCCCACACAAAATCTCATCTTGAATTGCAACGACCATAACTCCCATAATCCCTACATGTCAAGGGCTATACCAAGTGGAGGTAATTGAAGCATGGGGGTGGTTTCTCCCATGCTGTTCTCCTGATAGTGAGTGAGTTCTCATGAGATCTGATGGTTTTATACGTATGTATCTCGCATTCCCCCGGCTTGCTCTTCTCCTTCCTGCCGCCTTGTGAAGAAGGTGCTTTGCTTCCTATTTGCCTTCAATTATGATTGCTTATCCTCCGCCTTCTGCCTGAGGCATCCCCAGCCATGATGAACTGTGAGTCAATTAAATCTCTTTACTTTATAAATGACCTAGTCTAGGGCTTTTCTTTATAGCAGAATGAGAATGGACTAATAAAATATACAAACATGAAAATGTCACCATAATCACGAAAATGAGCATCATCCATCACATCAAATTTTCTTATTTCCAATATTCTCTGTTCTTTCTACTTCTAATCTTAAGAATGCTCTGCTCCTAATCTTGAGACCAAAATCAACCTCTCATCTACTTTCTGTTATTATGTATTAGTTTGACTTTTTAAGGATTTTATATCGATGGAATTATATACTATGTGCTTTCTATTTTGCCTTTTATTCATTCGTTTTGAGATTCGTCTTTTTAAAATGTATATGAAGAGTTCATTCTTTTTTAATTGTCTAGACATATTCTATTGTGGGTTATTTCAGTTTGCTTATGCATTCACCTGTTAATAGACATCTGGGCTATTTCCAACTTTTGTATATCACAAATAAGCTGCTACAAACATTTGTGTAAAAGTATTTAAGGTCATTTTTTTTCACTTCTGTTAGCTTAATACCCAGTAGTAAAATGATCGGATTATAGAGATATAATCCAATATGTGTATGTTTAACTTTTTAAGAAATTTACAAAATGTGTTTTACAGTGCTCATACCAACTTTCATTCCTACTGGTAGTGTATGAGAGTTCCAGTTCTTCCATATCTTTACCAATGACTGAGATGGACAGACTTTTAAATTTCAGTCATTGTAAAATAGGTATTAAGTGATATCTCCTTGTGGTTTAATTTTTATATCCCTAATAAATAATGATGCTGAGCATCTATGTATGGGCAATGCTTGTGTCATACGTATGTCTTCATTGGTGAAGTGTCTGTTCAAACCTTTTGCTATGTCTACATTGAGGAAGCATATGTTCAAATTTTTATTTTGTGTGGTTTGATTTGGTATTATTGGGTTTTTGAGAGTTCTTTGCAAATTTTAGATGAAAGCTTTAATATTGTTTTTAGTATACAATATCTTAGTGTGTGGCTTTTTATTATTTTAACAGTATCATTTTAAACAGATGTCTTTAGTTTTAATGAAGTTCACTTTGGCAATTTGTTTTTTTTATGGATCATATTTTTGGCTAACCCAAGGTAATACAATTTTCTTGTAAGTTTTCTTTTAAAATGTTTGTGACTTTGTATTTTATATTTAAAACTCTAGTCCATTTGCATTAAAATTTAATGTCTTTTGTATACAAAGATTTTTATTTTTGTTTGTTTTTCCAATTGCTCCAGCACCATATGGTGAAAATAATATCCTTTTCCCATGATATTGCTTTTATACCTTTGTTGAAAATTAGCCATGTGTTTGTGATCTATCCTTGGACTCTCTATTCTGTTCACATGATTGATTTGTCCATCTTTATGATAATATTATACTGTCTTGATTACTATTGCTTTATTATAAATATTAAAATCAGGTAGTGCTAATATTCCAATTTTGTTCTTTTCAAAATTATTTTGGCTATTCTAGGTCTTTGCATTTTTGTATAAATTTTAAAATCACTTTTTCAATTTCTGTAAAAATAACTAGTAGGATTTTATTGGGAATACATTGACTTTAAAGACCAACTTAGATAGAATTGACACTGGTATGGTTGGGCTCTATGTCCCCACCCAAATCTCATGTTAAATTATAATCCGCAGTATTGGAGGAGGGACATGGCAGGAGGTGATTGAATCATGGGGGCCAACTTCCCCATTGCTGTACTTGTGATACAGAGTGACAGAGCGAGTTCTCATGAGATATGGTTGTTTAAAAGTGTGTAGCACTTCCTCCTTCTTTTTTTCTGAGATGGAGTCCCACTCTGTCGCCAGGCTGGAGTGCAGTGGTGGAATCTGGGCTCACTGAAACCTCTGCTTCCCGGGTTCAATAAATTCTCCTGCCTCAGTCTTCTGAGTAGCTGGGTTACAGATATGTACCACCATGCCCAGCTAATTTTTGTATTTTCAGTAGAGATGGGGTTTCACCATATTAGCCAGGATAGTCTCGATCTCTTGACCATGTGATCCACCCACTTCGGCTTCCCAAAGTGCTGGGATTACAGGCATGAGCTACCGTGCCCAGCCTAAAAGTGTATAGCACTTCCCTCTTACTTCTTTCTTTCTCCTGCTCCAGCCATGTAAGACATGTCTCCTTCCTCTTTGCCCTCCATCATTACTGTAAGTTTCCTCAGGACTCCACAGCCATGCTTCTTCTACAGTCTGTGGAACTGGGAGCCAATGAAACCTCTTTTCTTTATAAATTACCCCATCTCAGATAGTTCTTTATACTAGTATGAGAACAGACTAACACAGACATTGTAACAAAATTGAGTCTTCCAATGTGGGAGCAAATTATATCTCCCTATTTATGTAGGAGTCTTTTAATTATCTCACCAATGTTTTCAATGTAAAGCTATTCTGTAAAAATTGTAAAAATCTATTTCCAAGAATTTAATATTTTGAATGCTATTTTAAATGATGTGTTGATTATATATATATACACACACACACACACACACATATACATACATATATATATATATATATATATATTTTTTTTTTTTTTTTTTTGAGTGTCTCATTCTGTGGCCTGGACTGGAGGTCAGTGGCATGATTGACTCTGGCTCATTGCAACCTCCACCTCCTGGATTCAAGCAGTTCTGTCTCAGCCTCTCAAGTAGCTGGGATTACAGGTGCCTGCCACCACACCCGTCTAATTTTGTATTTTGTATTGGAGACAGGATTTCGCCATGTTGGCTGGGCTGTTCTCAAACTCCAGACCTCAAACGATCCACCTGCCTCGGCCTCTCAAAGTGCTGGGATTATAGGCATGAACCATTGTGCCCAGCCAAAATTTTAGTTTTTAATTGTTCATTGCTATCTATAAAAATGCAATTTATTTTTGTATATTGGTATTATATATTGTGATTTTATTAGTCATAGCTTTTTAAAGTAAATTCTATTGCATTTTTTACACAAAAAAATGATGTCTGTGAATAAAAGCACTTTGTTTCTCCCTTTCTGAGCCAGATGCCTTTAATATTATGCATTTTATTACTTATTTTGCCTTAATAAATTGATTAAAAGTCCTGATGTTACGTTGAAGAAGTGGTGACAAAAACATATTTTTCTTGTGTCTGATCTTTAGGAGAATGCATTCATTATTTTAATCATTTTGTGTGAAATTAGTTATAGGTTTCCTTAGATGCCATTCATCAGGGTAAGTTTACTTTCTAGTTTGCTAACATTTTCTTTTTTTAATTGAGAAGGAATGTTAGAATCTGTTAAGTGCTTTTTTCCATGTGTACTAAAGTATTCAAAGTATCTCTTTTTTAGTTTTTCAATGGGGCAAATTACATTGATTTTCAAATGTTAAAGTAACCTTGTGGGTTTGTTTGTTTGTTTGCTTTTTGAAGCAGAGTCTCACTCTTGTCGCCCAGGCTGGAGTGCAGTGCCCCAATCTTGGCTCACTGCAAACTCCACCTCCCAGGTTCAAGCAATTCTCCGGCCTCAGCCTCCTGAGTAGCTGGGATTACAGGCCACCACACCTAGCTAATTTTTGTACTTTTAGTAGAGATAGGATTTTGCAATGTTGGCCAAGCTGGTCTCGAACCCTACCCTCAGGTGATCCACCTGCCTCAGCCTCCCAAAGTACTGGGATTACAGGCATGAGTACTGGGATTACAGGCATGAGTCACCACACCCAGCCGTAACCTTGTGTTTTTAAGATAAATCCTTAGATTTGGGCATGATGTTTTCTTGCTTTTTGTTTCCATTTATGTTTTTGCATCCATGTTCATGAGAGATTTGTACTACTTCCTTTTTGAATTTGGGAATCGATTGTATGGTGTTGATATTTTATTTTTCTCTAAAAGTTTAATAAGATTTACTAGTAAAACCATCTGGACCTGTAGTTTTCATTTTTTAGAAAGATTTTATGTAGAAATTCAATGTTTTCAGTATATGTATTCAGATTAGCTATTTCTTCTTGATCAAATGTTGGTAGTGTATATCCTTCAATGGATTGGCACATTTTCTCTGTGTTGTTGAATTTGTTGGCATAAATTTTTTCATAACATGGTCTATTATCACGTCAGTATACAAAGAATCTGTATTAAAGTCATCTTTCCTTATTGAGATTGAAATTTGTATATTATTTATTCATGATCAATCTTGCTAGAGGTTCACTAATTTTGCTTATCTTCTCCAATAGTATTTTTTTCACTAATTTTTCTATTTTTTCTTTTCTATTTCATTATTTCTAGCTTTCATTTTTAAATATTTTCAATTTACTTATTTAACATCTAATTTTTTTTCTTTTTCTAGTTTCTCAGGTAGAATTTATTAATTTTCTGCCTTTCTTATTTTCGACATAGTCCTTAAGTACCATAAATTTTTTCTCTAAGCATCGCTTTT
This sequence comes from Theropithecus gelada, assembly GCF_003255815.1. Classification (NCBI taxonomy): domain Eukaryota; kingdom Metazoa; phylum Chordata; class Mammalia; order Primates; family Cercopithecidae; genus Theropithecus; species Theropithecus gelada. The sequence continues at coordinate 83,776,203 of NC_037672.1, read as the reverse complement.
GTGTCATCTCACAAGTTTTGCCGTTTTTCGTTTTTGTTCAGTGAAAACTACTAATTTGCTCTTTGATTTCTTCTTTGATCCTTAGGTTACTTAGAAGTATCTGAGAAATTTCCATAAATGATTACTTTTTTATTTCTAATTTAACTCGACGTGTTCAAAGAATATACGTTGTATGATTTGGGTCTTTGAAATTTATTAAGATTTATACTGTGGCCCAGAATATGGTATATTTTATGTGTGTCTGAAAGGAATGTATATTCTGTTACTGTTAAATGGAATACTCTGTCAATTAAAACAATTTGGCCGATAGTGTTGACCAAATTGTAAATATCCTTACTGATTGTCGCTCTACTTGTTGTGTTAATTATAAATAAAGGGGCATTAAAGCACCTAAATATAATTGTAGATTTGTCTTTTTCTCCTTGAAATTCTGTAAGTTTTGCTTTATGTGTTTTGAAGGTCTGTTATGTGAATAAACATTTTGATAAAATGATCTCCTTTATTCTTGGCATTTTTTTTTTTTTCTGAAATCTACTTACTGTTCTGAAAATATAGCCACTCAAGATTTCTTCAGATTAAGTTTAGCATGTTTTTCTCTTTTCATCATTTTACTTTTAACCTATTTGTGTTTTACATTTGAAGTTATTTTCAAGTTTATTTTTGATGCACTGCACACATACAGGGTTTGCTTTTTTTAACCAGTCTGATAATCTGTCTGCATTTTTTTTTTTTAGACAGAGTTTTACTCTTGTTGCCGAGGCTAGAGTAGAGTGGCACAATCTTGGCTCACTGCAACCTCTGCCTCACAGGTTCAAGTGATTATCCTCCCTCAGCCTCCCAAGTAGCTGGGATTATAGACACCTACCACCACGCCTGGCTAATTTGTGTATTTTTAGTACAGATGGGGTTTCACCATGTTGGCCAGGCTGGTCTCAAACTCCTGACCTCATGATCATCCTGCCTCCGCCTCCCGAAGTGCTGGGATTACAGGTGTAAGCCACCGCACCCAGCTGACAATCTCTGCTTTTACAGTCATGTGACAATTAATGACGGGAATACATTCTGAGAAATGCATCACCAGGCAACTTTATTATTGTGCAAAAATCATAAAGTATACTAACCTAACCCCAGATGATATAGCTTAGTACATGCCTAAACGATATGGTACAGCCTATTGCTCCTAGCTTACAAACCTGTATAGCATGCTACTCTACTGAATGCTGTAGGCAACTGTGACACTATAGTAAGTATCTGTGTATCTAAAACTATCTAATCATAGAAAAGGTATAGGAAAATTTGTTATTATGATCTTATAGGACCACCATCACATACACAATCCATTCTTTACCTTGTGTGAAGCTTTGTTTTGTGGCACAGGACTGTATTGTGTTTAGTCATTTAATTTATTTCAATTATTCATATGACTGGGTTTAAATATATCTTCTTGCTGTCCCCTTTTTACTCTGTTGCCCCTTTTCTTTTTTTCTGCTTTATTTTGGATTAGTAAATATAGCCAGTCAGTTGCAAAGACTTCTTAATTCTGCACATGCAGTGCCTCTCATACAATCCCACTGGCTCTATTTCTATAGCTTTCCATACAAATTATCTTTCTCTTGATTAACTTTATTGAGGTTTTTGGGCTTTCTGATTAAAAATTTTCTTTCCAATGTACTTTCCTTTTTCTTCTTTCAAGAAGAATAATTTCAAATAATGTATCAGTCTTTTGTGTTATAGTATTTATTACTCAAATTTGCTAGTTTGTAATTCATTATAATTTATCAAACTTATATTGAACTTTATTCTATTATTTTCTTTCTCATGGTTGCTTCTGAATCTTAGCTTACTGTGTTTACTTGGCTGTTTTAAATTATGTAATTTCTTTCCCCTCATTTCATCTATACTACCACTGCCTTCCCTACCAACATGTCTAAAAATTTCCTGGAGCCTTATTTGATTGTGCTATCTAGAATAAATATTTCCACATCCTAAGTTATGATCATGCTTATTATTACTTTTTTGTTTTTATATTTTATATTTCCTATTAGACTGCAGGGTAATATTATTCTTCAATGCTTTTTACTAAGTACTTACTAAAGGATTTACATATAGTAGTCTCTCAATGAAAATGTAAAAATAAATCAGATAAATAAGTTAATCAGTGATATGGTATAAGAGCCACCCCATTCCATATATAACAAACACACACACATAAGCATTCTCATTACATTTTAGGATACTTCTGCTTGGATACTTCCGGTGATGGAATAAGTTCATCTAGGTAATTTTCCATTCTGTTGCTGGACTATCCTACTTACCTAATTTTTTTTATTTTAATAATCTAAAATCTGGCCTTTAAAACTTAGTTACTAAAAATTATAAGACTAGTAGTAACAATTGTTTCAGAATTTTGTATTAAATTGTAGCTTATAAAATATTTTTACATAAATAAATTTCAATAATTTCCCTGAAGATACACAGAATGAATATATATTTTACTCTGTTTTTGTGTCTCATATATTGCCACTCTTCCCTAATTATCAACCATGAGCAAAGCTCTTCTAATTACTTTTTTTCTAAACTTAGCATTAAAACCTGTTTTGGATATGTCAGAGAAGGGGTTAACATTGGTTAGCTAGAAATAGCTCATATAAGTGGAATTTCAGTAAGCACTGTTATTCTAAAAACAGGAAAAAGACAAAATCAATTGAAAAATTAAATAAGATAATTCACATAAATCTCTTAGTAGAATATCACATATCTTTTTAAGGAGAAGATCCATGAGATAAGTTATTATTATTATTGTTAACACAAATATTAATAAATATTTATGGTGTGTATAGGAAAAATTGTCAGCACCTCTGACAACCAAATATAGTTAAAATAATGTATGTATATGAAAATATTCTATAATAATTACAAAAATTGCCAAGAACCTCATAACAGAGAGATAGAAAATATACTATATTAGTTTTTAAAATCATGTATATGTTTTCTTTTATAATTTGAAACGATTTTTATTTGACTGTTAAATATCTATTTTGGTTGTCTTTCATTTTACACATATCAATTTATTCCGAGCCTAAGCCTTCCTGGCCCTCTTCTTTCAGATTCACAAATCTTGCTATTTTTGTCCTTTAACAGGACTTTAGTTCATATACTATATTAGCCTATGCCATATCCAATCTAATTAGTGATCTTCTTGTGCATTTATATTAATTTATATGACTACATTTATTCTTACTTTCAAGTAAAAAAAAAAATCAAGATTATTTTTGGAATACAATTATTGGATCATTTATTCTTAACGATTTCTGTTCTTAAACATCCTTACCCCTTTGATAACCAGTCCCACCAATACCAATGACTTACTGACAGTACCACAAGCTAGGGATAATGTAATCTGTGTATGTAATATATAATAGTCTGCGTCTTTGTCTGTGTCTGTGTGTGTGGGTGGGGAGGGGGGTGCTTAAAATAATCCCACAAGTAATTTTGATAAACTTAACTTCAACCCCCATTGAGACTGCTCCTTAAGAACTCCCATCTATCGGAAACATTTAATTTGCAGGTATTGGCTGTGGAACACTAGAGAGGTGGAAATGGTCCTGGACTTATCAAATGAGCTAGGTTAGAGGCCTTGCTCCATCATTTACAAATCTTGTGATCCAAGACAGTCACTTAGGCTTTCTCACATCCCTTCCTTGATTTTAAAAGACAGATAAAATATCTCATAACAACCTTGCCAGGATAAAATGAGTTAATACCAAGGCCTCTATAAGATAAAAAGAGTTATATAATCACAGGCATGGGTATTACTCTTATTTCTTTTAACTTTGAAGTGTGCTTACTTAACATTAAGAGCTCCTTCACACTAGGCTCTCTCAGCTCTTTCGTTATTTTGAAATGTAATATTACAGGCTCTTTTTCAGATTTTTTCACATTATTGATTAGTTCCAATTGGGTCTTCCTCATTGGTCAAAGATCAAGTCTGCATTCATGTTTGTGTCTAAAGATTGATGCACAATGGAAAAGTTTGTAGAATGTAGGCTAATCCCTATTGTGATAAAAGTCAGGTCACCAAAGAATGCATTTGGAAGGAGTTCAAAAGTTATTTTCTCAGCCGGAAGCAGTAGCTCATGCCTGCAATCTCAACACTTTGGGAGGCTGAGGTGGGTGTATTGCTTGAGCCCAGAAATTTGAGGCCAGCCTGTACAACATGGTGAAACCCCGTTTCTTCAAAAACAAAAACAAAAACAAAAAAACAAAAATTACCTGGGCATGGTGGTGCACTCTTGTAAGCCCAACTACTCCAAAGCCGAGGCAGGAGAATTGTTTGAGCCCAGGAGGCAGAGGCTGCAGTAAGCTGAGATCACATCACTGCACTCCAGCCTGGGGGAGAGAGTGAGACTCTCTCTCTCTCTCTCTCTTTGTCTCTCTCTCTCTCTCTCTCACACACACACACACACAAACACACACCCGAAAGAAAGGAAGGAAGAAAGAAAGAAAGAAGGAAGGAAGGAAAGAAGGAAGGAAGGAAGGAAGGAAGGAAGGAAGGAAAGAAAGAAAGAAAGAAAGAAAGAAAGAAAGAAAGAAAGAAAGAAAGAAAGAAAGAGAAAGAAAGAAAGAAAGAAAGAAAGAAAGAAAGAAAGAAAGAAAGAAAGAAAGAAAGAAAGAAAGANGGAGGGAGGAAGGAAGGATGGAAGGAAGGGAGGGAGGAAGGAAGGATGGAAGGAAGGAAGGAAGGAAGGGAGGGAAAGAAGGAAGGAAGGAAGAAGAAAAAAAGAAAGAGAAAGAAGAAATAAAAAGAAAGAAGAAAGAGAAAGAAAGAAAGAGAAAGAAGAAAGAAAAAGAAAGAAAGAAAGAAGGAAAGAAAGAAAAGAAAGAAAGAAAGAAAGAAAGAAAGAAAGAAAGAAAGAAAGAAAGAAAGAAAGAAAGAAAGAAAGAAAAAGAAAGAAAGAAAGAAAAGTATTTTGTCACAACTTTGAAGGATACTATAGGTAAAGGCATCCCTAGAGAATATGACAGACATGATTTTTTTTGAAATGATCATTAAGTGCCCTCAAAAATCCTCTACATTATCTTAAGCATATGAAAATTATTGAAATAACAGGTGTTGTGATAGGAGTGGAGACTTCAAGAAACATAGAAAGTACAAATTAAAAGCATATTAAAATTAAATGTGGTAAATAAAAATAGGTCAACATACAATAAGGTTATTTAATATAAACTTAAAACAAGCAGAATGATTTTTTAAAATACATAACATAACAGTGCTGGTTAAAATTCCTCAATGGCTTCCACTGCATTTAGAATCAAGTTCCAACAGTTGGACTCTTTGTTGTTTAAAATGATTCCGTGTGTGTGTGTGTGTATGTGTATGTGTGTGTGTGTGAAAGACTGTGTGTATGTATATATTCTATGAGTTCTCTACTTTATTTTCATAATTAGAAAAGATATTTAATAGTTTAAGTCAATAAGCATTCAATAATGTCTATTATTTGTATTTTCCATTTCAATAGTTTTAGGGAAACAAGTGTTTTGGATTTTATGGAAAAGTTCTTTAGTGGTGATTTCTGAGATTTTGGTGCACCTATCACCCAAGCAGTGTACACTGTACCCAAAGTGTATTCTTTTGTCTCCCCACTCCCAATCCTTCCCCTGATTCCCCAAGATCCATTAATAAACGTCTTTTTTTAATTGATAAACTCATAATGGGCCTTTGACATTTTAGAGACTTAAAAATAGTTATTAACTATTGTTCTTTTAAGTATAGTTTATTTTTTAGTTAAAAAAGAAAGTCTGTCAATAACCAAATTAAATTTGATAATGGAAATGACATTAATTTTTTATGCTTAAAATGCTATTTATTTGATGGAATACAAACATGTACATGAAGACATATATGTATTTACATGCATATATAAATCCTCAGCAATTAAAAAGCTATTTTGGAAGTCTAATATCTAGTAACTTCTCCATGCATTCTTGTTTCTTTATTTCTGTTTTCTTCGTCTTTCTTCAAAATAGCATGACTTTGTGATAATTGTAAAAATGTCCCAGTTAGGAATTCTAGAAATTGCATTTCAATATTCCATTTTTCATGGATAAGTGTAGGAAACTGTTTCCCATCTCCAATTAGTAGATGATTATTTGAAAAATCAGTAGGATTTAAATTTTAATAATGGTTGTAATAGATGCAGAGTTCTCAGAAATAATGATAATATGACAACTTGCTATGCTCAAGTCCTGTGTTATCTAATGAATGCATGTGAAGAGCTTTCTGGCCCTTCTACACTCTGTTGTTAATAAGAATATCTAGGGAACTAAGCAAAACTAATAAATCTTATATTTATTGTTTTTTGTCTTTAAAAAAATAAAATTAATTAGAAGAAACTGAGGGATAAGACTTAAGGAAAACATATGAATATAACAAAGTCGGAATAAAGAATCCATGCTGGCAGATGAAAGCACTCAAGGAGTTAAAAATAATTAAAAGTGACAAATCTTAAAGCTGTGGCCTTTCACCCAGGGCTTAAGCCTAATTATACTTTGTAATCTATTTTAATAATGACTAACCCATGTTTTCAAAAATATCACAAGTTTTTCATAAACATGAAGCCCTGGTTGTAGTGTGGTTTCTAATTCATCTACTAATTAACAGAAAATATTGATATAAGAAACCCAAAAGCTCATATCATTCTTAGTTATAATTGCCTATCACATGAATATGGTTCAAATGTAATGGATGAGAAAGGATTATAACTATTATTAATATGATTGTTATTTGGACAGCATAATTTTAATAACTTTACCTTTACTCTCAAATTAGCTATTTATGATAAGTGTAGAGAATGGTTCTCACAACTAGAAATATTTCTTAAGATAGAGAATTTAGAGAAAATATTTATTTTTTTCTCTATTTTTCATTTCCCTTTTGCTGCTAAATTACCAAGCATGTTAAAATCTTATCTTCTCTGACTCTTGTTTTAAAGCAAACTCTTTACTATTTTAAAAGATTAACAATGTCCCAGATAGATTTATTATTCCTTCAGTATAGAGCATCACTCTGTTGCTATGTTTTACACTTCCAATTTCAATTTATTTCCTCACCTCAGGGTAACCTCAGATCTTAGATTAATGTCATTTGATAACAGAGTACAATTCTGCATGACATATTCTCAGTTGCCATAGACAATGCTTTGATGAACGCCTTTAAAGTAGAATAAATCTCTAATGCTATAAAACAAATGGCCTTGTATACTTTTGCAACAATAATGAATACTTTTCAGGGGTAAAAATGTCAACAAAAATTTCCAAAGGCAATGAAAATAGGACAGTGGTAGTGTTTTTCTCTGTATTAGATGCATCAGGACTATTGTAACTTGTTCCCACTGATGCCATCTTTCTTGGAGATAACAGAGATGAAGGTGCAAATGATGAATGCATGTGCACATATTCAAGTCCATTTTTCAGTCATCAATCCTGCAAGAATACTGGGCATTCCTTAATTAGGTAGATTTTACTTCTGAGGATTAGAAAAAATCCCAGTAATTTACACCATTAAGTTAGAGTTCTATTATATTTTGAGCCGATTATGATAAAGTAATATTCTTTATGAGAGTTGTTCATCAAAATGAAATTTTAAATAACAGCAATACTGATTTTCCACTGTAGTAATTGAAATTATTTTTATGTTGACATGTTTAAGTGATATTCAAATGATCAAGAAAACAACCTTAATTGCATGTCACTCTAATTTTGATATCATAGCCATGCTCTGTGAAATTCTGTTTTTTCAAAGAAGAGATACAATGTTCTCAAATAGTACAAAACTTAATAGTTTAAATCAGAGGAAGAATGGTTTAATTCAAAATAAAAATTTAAAATCAGAATAGTACTAAAGAGCAAGATTCTAATTCAAGGTATTTCAAATCCTAACAAGATACTGTGTTGGTGATATGCATGTAATTCAAGTTTGTGTTAGTAAGACCTAACAGTGCTGGACAAGAACAGATGTACGATATTTATGTTTGTTTGGGTCCGTCTATCTTTCTAGCTTTATTTCTGGAAATAATTTTTAATAATTTTTTTATTAAACATTGTCATGGTATCACTATTAAGTTTCCTCATCAATTTTTAGGTATAAAGTTTCTTTGTAGTTATTGATTGGCATATACACACACATATACATATAAATATATATACTTATATAGACACTTACATGAACCCAAACAATCTGTATGTCAGCTTGGAACTCCACAGAGGCTACTTCAAAAGCATATGTAGTAGAACCTTCAGTCTCATCTGGTTGACCTCTCCTGTCTAGGCATATAGAAGACCGTCCTTCCCAGACTACTTATAGTTAGATAGTGAGAGGTGAAGCCAGTTGGGCTTCTGGGACAGGTGGAGACTTGGAGAACTTTTGTATCTAGCGAAAGCATTGTAAACGCACCAATCAGCACTCTGTGTCTAGCTAAAGGTTTGTAAATGCACCAATTAGCACTCTGTCAAAACCGACCAATAAATCTTGCTGCTGCTCATTCTTCGGTTCTGTGCTGCCTTTAAGAGCTGTAACCCTCACCATGAAGGTTTGCAGTTTCACTCCTGAAGCCAGTGAGACTATCAACCCACCAACAGGAATCAACAACTCCAGACAGGAGGAACAAACAACTCTGGACACACCACCTTTATGAACTGTAACACTCACTGCAAAGGTCTGCAGCTTCACTCATGAAGCCAGTGAGACTACGAACCCACTGAGAGGAACAAACAACTCCAGACGTGCCACCTTTAAGAGTTGCAACACTCACTGTGAAGGTCTATGGCTTCACTCCGGAAGTCAACGAGACCAAGGACCCACCAGAAGGAAGAAACTGTGGACTTGTTCGAACATCAGAAGGAACAAACTCTGGACACACCATCTTTAAAAACTGTAGCACTCACCATGAGGGTCCATGGCTTCATTCTTGAAGTCAGCGAGACCAAGAACCCAGCAATTCCAGACACATTTTGGTGACCATGAAGGGACTATCTCCTGTGGCCAAGCAGTGAGACTATCACCTATCACCAAGCGTTGAGTACCACTGAATCCCTTTCACTTGCTATTCTGTCCTATTTTTCCTTAGAATTCAGGGGCTAAATACCAGGCATCTGTTGGCCAGTTAAAAGTGATTAGCATGGCCGCTGGACTAAAGACATAGGTGTCAGGTTTTCTGGGAAAGGGCTCTCTAACAACCCCCGGCTCATCGGAGTGGGGAGCGTTGGTTTGCCTGGAACCAGCTTCCACTTTTCCTGTACTTCTGGGCTGAGCCAAGCGTTGACAGAGGAAAGCCATTCAGCTCTGGGGTCCCAACAACAAGTTGGTTGACCCTGCGTCCATAAGCAGAACTCTCAAAGTCATGTCACCCAAGCGAGACTTGCCCACCTATCCTACCTATCCTGACCCTTGCGCACTGGGTCCTAACCCCTGCCAGACAAACTTCCTCTTGCCTCTCTTCTCCAAGGCTAGCCTCGCTTCTAAAAACCACTCCCTGTCTCTGGTGCTTTTCTAGTTTCTCCTATAAGAATGATTTCTAGTATAAACTTCAGGACTCTGTTACCTTCTTTAGGCACCCAGGCTCACCAATCAGAAAGACATAATTTTTGCCCAAAGCCCCATCATCGGGGACACTATCTGGAATTTTAGGATCCCTCCTTAGACAAGCAGGACTAACAAAAGCTATTCCTGAAGCTAGGATATGGGGAGCCCCAGAAATTGTATCCTTCCTATTTATATAAGTGAGGACAAAAGATGTCACTCTTCCAACCCTGGAGATTCCTTCCCTCCCTCAGGGAATGGCCCTCCACTTCATTATGGGGGCATACCATCTTTACAGGACATGGGTAAGGTCCCAGTACTAAAAGGAGAATGTTTAGGACTCTAACAGGTTTTCGAGAATGCGTCAGTAAGGGCCACTAAATCCGACCTTCCTCAGTCCTCCCTGTGGTCTGGGAGGAAAACTAGTGTTTCTACTGCTGCGTTGGTGAGCGCAACTATTCCAGTCAGCAGGGTTGTGGGTTCTTGGGCAGGAGTTATTTCTGCTGCTGCATCGGTGAGTGCAACTATTCTGATTAGCAGGGTCCAGGGACCCTTGTGGGTTCTTGGGCAGGGGGAGAAACAAAACAAACCAAAACCATGGGCAGTTTTGTCTTTCAAATGGGAAACACTCAGGCATCAACAGGGTCACCCTTGAAATGCATCCTAAGTCATTGAGACCAATTTGACCCACAAACCCTGAAAAATAGGTGGCTCATTTTTTTTTTCTGCACTATGGCCTGGCCCCAATATTCTCTCTCTGATGGAGAAAATGGCCATCTGAGGGAAGTATAAATTAAAATACCATCCTGCAGCTTGACCTTTTCTGTAAGAGGGAAGGCAAATGGAGTGAAGTGCCTTATGTCCAAATTTCTTTTCATTGAGGGAGAATACACAAGTATGTAAAGCTTGCAATTTGTATCCCACAGGAGGACCTCTGGGCTTACCCCCATATCCTAGCCACCTGATAGCTCCCCTTCCTATTAATTATAATCTAATCCTCCTTTAATCTCTCCTGCCCAGAAGGAAATAAGCAAAGAAATCTCCAAAGGACCACAAAAACCAACAGGCTATCAGTTATATCCCCTTCAAGCTGTAGGGGGAGGGGAATTTGGCCCAACCCAGGTATATGCCCCCTTCTCCCTCTCTGATTTAAAGCAGATCAAGGTAGACCTGGGGAAGTTTTCAGATGATGCTGATAGGTACATAGATGTCCTACAGGTTCTAGGGCAAACCTTTGATCTCACTTGGAGAGATGTCATGCTATTGTTAGATCAAACCCTGTCCTTTAATGAAAAGAATTCAGCTTTAGTTGCAGCCCAAGAGTTTGGAGATACTTGATATCTTAGTCAAGTAAATGATAGAATAACAGCTGAAGAAAGGGACAAATTCCCTACCGGTCAACAAGCCGTCCCCAGTATGGATTCCCACTGAGACCTTGACTCAGATCATGGGGACTAGAGTCATACACATCATTTGACCTGTGTTCTAGAAGGACTAAGGAAAATTAGGAAGAAGCCCATGAATTATTCAATGATGTCTACCATAACTCACGCAAAGGAAGAAAATCCTTCTGCCTTCCTCGAGCAACTAAAATTGCTCTCCTGTCACCCGAGTCACTCAAGGGTCAGTTGATTCTAAAAGATAAGTTTATTACCCAATCAGCTGCAGATATCAGGAGAAAGGACCAAAAGCAAGCCCTGGGCCCTGAACAAAATCTGAAGGCATTCTTAAACGTTGCAACCTCGGTTTTCTATAATAGGGACCAAGAGAAACAGGCCCAAAGGGAAAAGTTAGATCAGAGAAACGCCACAGCCTTAGTTATGACCCTCAGACAAACAAACCTTGGTGATTCAGAGAGGGCAGAAAATGGAGCAGGCCAATCACCCTCTAGGGCTTGTTATCAGTGTGGTTTACAATGAAACTTTTAAAAAAATTGTTCAATGAGAAACAAGCTGTCGCCTCATCCATGTCTGCTATGCGGGGGCAATCCCTGGAAGGTGCATTGCCCTCAGGACAAAGATTCTCTGGGCCAGAAGCCCCCAACCAGATGATCCAACAACGGGAATGAGGATGCTTGGGGAAGTGCCAGCTCATGTCATCACACTCACTGACCCCTGGGTATGTTTAACCATTGAGGATGAGGAAATTAACTTTCTCCTGGTCACTGGTACAGCCTTCTCAGTGTTAATCTCCTGTCCTGGAAGACTGTCCTCAAGGTCCATTACCATCCGAGGAATCCTGGGACAGCCTGTAACCAGTTATTTCTCCCACCTCCTCAGTCGTAATTTGGAGACTTTACTCTTTTCACATGCCTTTCTTGTTATGCCTGAAAAGTCCCACAGCCTTGTTAGGGAAGGATATATTAGCCAAAGCTGGAACTATTATCTACATGAATATGGGGAAACGTTACCCATTTGTTGTTCCCTAACTAAAGAGGGAATCAACCCTGAAGTTTGGGCATTAGAAGGGCAATTTGGAAGGGCAAAAAATGCACCCCTACCCCCAGTCCAAATCAGGTGAAAAGACCCCACCCCTTTTCCTTATCAAAGGCGATATCCCTTAAGGCCTGGAGCTCATAAAGGATTACAGGATATTGTTAAACATTTAAAAGCTCAAGGCTTAGTAAGGAAATGCAGCAGTCCCTACAACACCCCAATTCTAGAAGTACAAAAACCAAACACTCAGTGGAGACTAGTGCAAGATCTTAACCCATCAATGAGGCAGTAATTCCTCTATATCCAATTGTACCCAAAACCTATACCCTGCTCTCTCAAACACCAGAGGAAGCAGAATGGTTCACAATTCTGGACCTCAAGGATGACTTCTTCTGTATTCCCCTACACTATGACTCCCAGTTTCTCTGTGCTTTTGAGGATCTCACAGACCACACATCCCAACTTACGTGGACCGTTTTGCCCCAGGGGTTTAGAGATATCCTCATCTCTTTGGTCAGGCAATGGCCCAAGATCCAGGCCACTTCTCAAGCCCAGGCACTCTGGTCCTTCAGTATATGGATGATTTACTTTTGGCTACCAGTTCAGAAGCCTCATGCCAGGAGGATACTCTAGATCTCTTGAACTTCCTAGCTAATCAAGGGTACAAGGTGTCTAGGTCGAAGGCTCGGCTTTGTCTACAACAGGTCAAATACCTAAGTCTAACCTCAGAAGGACCAGGGCCCTCATCAAGGAATGAATACAGCCTATACTGGCTTATCCTCACCCTAAGACATTTAAAACAGTTGTGGGGGTTCCTTGGAATCACTGGCTTTTGCTGACTATGGATCCCCGGATACAGCGAGATAGCCAGCCCCTCTATACTCTAATCAAGGAGACCCAGAGGGCAAATACTCATCTAGTAAAATGGGAACCAGGGACAGAAACAACCTTCAAAACCTTAAAGTAGGCCCTCGTACAAGTTCCAGCTTTAAGCCTTCCCACAGGACAAAACTTATCTTTATGCATCACAGAGAGAACAGGGATAGCTCTTGGAGTCCTTATTCAGACTCGTAGGACAACCCCACAACCAGTGGAATACCTAAGTAAGGAAATTGATGTAGTAGCAAAAAGCAGAAGGAAAGCATTGGGCAGATGCTGAGGCCAAAATTGCTGCCATGCGGAACCTCCCATTAGAAATACTTATGAAAGGACCCTTGATATGGAACGACCCCCTCCAAGAGATTAAGCCCCAGTATTCCCCTACTGAAACAGAATGGGGACTTTCACAGGGGCATAGTTTCCTCTCCTTGGAGTGGTTGGCGACAGAAGAAGGAAAGGTACTTATACCCAAAGTCAGTCAGTGGAAAATACTTAAACCCTCCACCAAACTTTTCATATGGGTATTGAAAATGCTCATCAAATGGCCAAATACCTATTTACAGGGCCAAATCTCCTCTGGACCATCTGACAGGTAGTCAAAGCCTATGAGGTGTGCCAAAGGAATAATCCCTTAGTCCATCATAAGGCTCCTTTGGGGGAACAAAGAATAGATCACTATCCTGGAGAGGACTGGCAGTTAGACTTCACCCATATGCCTAAGTCAAAGGGATTTCAGTACTTGTTGGTCTGTGTCGATACCTTTACAAATTGGATAGAAACTTTCCCCTGCAGGACAGAGAGGCTTAGGAAGTGATTAAAGTCCTAATTTATGAAATAATTCCTAGATTTGGGCTTCCCCAAAGTTTACAGAGCAACAATGGTCCAGCTTTTAAAGCCACAATAACTCAGGGAATTTCCAGGGCGCTAAGGATACGATATCACCTTCACTAAGCCTGGAGGCCACAATCCTCAGGGAAGATCCAGAAGGCAAATGAAACACTCAAGAGGCACTTAAGGACACTAACACAAGAAACTCATCCCCCATGGCCTACTCTTTTGCCCATAGCCTTGTTGAGAATCCAAAATTCTCCCCCAAAATGGGGCTCAGTCCGTATGAAATGTTGTATGGACGACCTTTTCTCACCTCCTACTTGATCAGGAAATGGCCAACTTGGTCAAAGATATAACTTCTTCGGCAAAATATCAACAAAACTTTAAAAACCTAACTGAAGGATGTCACAGAGAAAAGGGAACAGAGTTGTTTCAACCAGGAGGTCTAGTGTTGGTCAAATCTATCCCCTCTACCTCCCCATCTATGGACTTTGTGGGAAAGAGCATACTCGGTAATCCTCTCTACCACCACTGCAGTTAAGGTGGCAGGAGTGGAATCTGGAAATCCCCTGAGGAACCTGTGGGACTGTCAGCTCAGGAGTCCTAACATCAGCCAGACCAGCCTTGATTACCTGCGAACTGTTGGAGGACTTGCATCTCCTATTTCGGAAGGAAACATCCCAGACTAAAAAGGCTCCTATCACTGATCCTGAAGAAAAACCCTTTCTTCCTTAAAAAAGATAAGTGAAAACCTACATAATCTTTATCTTTAACACCTCTCCTTACTCCTTTAATGGAACCCTAATCACATCAACCTTCTTTGTATCTTCCTTTCTTTTGACAGCAATTTACTCCTACCTTTAACTCAGACTGGATAAAATGATCTCGTCTTCCAGAGCACCCTCTTTACCTTCCTATTTACTCTTTGCCTATGTATCCCTCCTGCTTCCTTGGATACCTCATACAATCACCCCTCTCCTTCCACTAGCTCCTAATTACCTCTACCAGACTCTCAACTTAACCCACTCTCTATTGAACCAGTCTAATCCTTTCTGGGCAAATGACTGTTGGCTTTGTATCTCTCTATCAACCTATGCTGACATTGCCACTCTCATTCCTGCAAAAAACAGGGTCTTTACCAACTTAACCTACCACCCTCGTTATGGAGGAAAAGACATTTTCCGACTTCTAAATATGCAATCATTAGCTGACTTCCCCATCTCTGATAGGACCAAGTATACTCTAACAGGATGTGCAATCCAACTTTTACGTTCTTACATTTCCGATCTCATCTATTACACAAGCAATGAAAAGCCTATACATGGCCTTGTAATTATGAATACCATCTTAACTTTCCAAACCCCTTTATGCATCCAATGCAACCTGTTATCAGGTCTGCCCTGGGGCACCTACTACTCCATCAGTGTAATTACACCCTAAAACTTCAAGCCCCAACTGATCATAGTAACTTCTGAGTCACCCAAACAGCTCCATTCAGACAGCTTGTCTGCTTCTCAGAGCCCCCCAAAATCATCACCTCCTCGCTGCTTAACAAACAGTCCAGGTTTTATAATGGCAAATATACTCCCTGCATGACCATTCATCCCTAGAACCCCTGCAGCAGCGACTCCACCTCTAGTGAATGCTTTCTCATCCCCTCTTTCAATCACTGTCTCGAATGGTTCCTAGTAGATACAAAATGGTTTTTTCTCCAATGGGAAAATAGTTCTATTTTCAGGAAGCCACTCAGTTGACTCCCAACACCCCTTTCCAGCCTCTCACTGGAGCTACCTTGCAAGTACTCTAGGAGTATGGGAAAATGAAAACAACAAATTCACACACCTTTTTAACATACACAACCAGTTATGTCTACTCAGTCAAGGTATATTCTTCTTATGTGGAACATTGACCTATATCTCCCTCCCCACTAACTGGACAGGCACCTGCACCTTAGGCTTTCTAAGTCCCAACATTAACATTGCCCCAGGAAATCAGACCTTATCAGTACTCCACGAAGCTCAAGTCCGTCAATGCAGAGCCATACAACTAATACTTGCTAGGAACCAGAATAGCCAGGTTATCTACTTCATTATCCTAGTACCACACACTCTCAAAGGATTACTCAGACATTTCCCATGAAATAACAAAATCTATCCTTACTTTGCTATCCTAAATAGACTATTTGGCAGCAGTGACTCTCCAAAACCACCGAGACCTAGACCTCCTCACTGCTGAGAAAGGAGGACTCTGCACCTTCTTAGGGGAAGAGTCTTGTTTTTGCACTAACCAGTCAGGGGTAGTATGAGATGCCACTCAGCATTTACAGGAAAAGCTCCTGAAATCAGACAATGCCTTTCAAACTCTTATACCAACCTCTGGAGTTGGGCAACATGACTTCTCCCCCTTCTAGGTCCCATGGTAGTCATCTTGTTGTTACTCGCCTTTGCACCCTGTATTTTTAACCTGCTTGTCAAATTTGTTTCCTCTAGAATCGAGGCCATCAAGCTACAGATCATCTTACAATTGGAACCCCAAATGAGCTAAACTAACAATTTCTACCAAGGACTGACCTGCTGGCCCTCCCACTGGCCTAAAAAGTTCCCCTCTGGAGGACAATACAACTGCAGGGCTCCTTCTTCACTCTTATCCAGGAGGAAGTAACTAGAATGGTCATTGGCCAAATTCCCAACAGCAGTTGGGGTGTCCTGTTAGAGGGGGGATTGAGAGGTGAAACCAACTGGGCTTCTGGGATGAGTGGGGACTTGGAGAACTTTTATGTCTAGCTAAAGGATTGTAAATGCGCCAATCAGCACTCTGTGTCTAGCTAAAGGTTTACACACCAATCAGCACTCTGTGTCTAGCTAAAGGTTTGCAAACAGTAATCAGCATTCTGTCAAAATGAACCAATCAGCTCTCTGTAAAATGGACCAATCAGTTCTCTGTAAAACGGACCAATCAGCAGGATGTGGGTGGGGCAAGATAAGGGAATAAAACAGACCACCCAAGCCAGCAGTGGCAACCTGCTTAGGTCCCCTTCCACTCTGTTCCTTCGCTCTTCACAATAAATCTTGCTGCTGCTCACTCTTTGGGTCTGTGTCGCATTTAAGAGCCATAACACTCACTGTGAAGGTCTGCAGCTTCACTCCTGAAGTCAGTGAGACTGTGAACCCACCAGCAGGAATGAACATCTCCGGACGGGAGGAACAAACAACTCTGGATGCACCGCCTTTATGAACTGTAACACTCACCACAAAGGTCTGCAGTTTTACTCCTGAAACCAGCAAGACCATGAACCCACTGGGAGGAATGAACAACTCCGGATGTTCCGGCTTTAAGAGCTGTAAAACACACTGAGAAGGTCTGCGGCTTCACTCCGGAAGTCAGCAAGACCATGAGCCCACCAGAAGGAAGAAACTCCAGACTTGCCCAAACATCAGAAGGAATAAACTCTGGACACACCGTCTTTAAGAACTGTAACACTAACCACAAGGGTCTGCGGCTTCGTTCTTCAAATCAGTGAGACCAAGAACCCACCAATTCTGGACACAATAGGGTCGTATGATTCATTGTGATCAATAGACATGAGTGGAAGGGAAGGGATTATATTAGGACTGAGGTTGTGTAAAATCTTTCCACAACCCTCTAGCTTTCTCATTTCCTTTTCCAATGCTCAGGAAGTAACACTTTATGATGGAAAAAAAAAAAAAAATCCCAATATGAAAACCAATCAGATATCTCAAGACATGACTTAGAAAACTTTCAGATTTATTGAACCCGTGCAGATTTTGCATTAACAAGATATTAACTTCTATTTTATTAAATCACTTAGATTTCAGGATAATTTCTTATTTAATCACAGACTAGTCTTCATATAAATGAAAATTATGCTTATTCTGTCTTGAAGTTCAAGGTGTGTTGAGTTGGATATTAAAGCATATGATGTGCACCCTGGAATGTTCTTATTGATTCACATAATACTTACTAACTTTCTATCTTGCAATTACATTCTGCCAAGCACTAACAATACAAATTTCCATATGATATCACAATCTAATAATAAAAAGAATATGAACAAGTAGTTAAAATTCTGCAACATTATTAGTGCCGTTGATGCTCTATTAAGAGATAGAAACCAAGAGTTAAAGAATATTTGAGAAAGAGATAGAGGGAAAATGGCTGATAGGAGGCAGGACTAGATTGCAGCTCCCACTTGGACAGACAGAGCAGCATGTGGACACTCGCATGATTATCTTTTGCTCCAGAACTACTGCAGGAATATACCAGGAAAGGTGAGAGAATCCACAGACTTTCTGAAGGAAGTAGATTACTCCTGAAGGACCCAGGAGACATCCCAAATGCTGTGAGTGCCCAAGTTGTGTAAGTGGGAAAGGGGGATCGTCCACCCCTGAACACAGACCCTTACTGAAGAACCTGAAGGTAGAGATCATGGGAGAAGAATTTGACCTTACTTGGACTTGAGTCAAATTAGAGTCAAGGGAAATAAAGGTGTAGAGAAAGCAGCAGGAAAAGCCCCATGGGCTCTCTCGATCCCCAGGGAAGCAATTTCTGCCTTGTCTCATAGGGGCCCTTGGGGAGGGCTGCCAGAGGAACAGGGAAAAGACCACATGAAGAAATAAACCTCCAGCTAAACTTTAATAACAATTCCAACCAAACACAGTATCTCCTGGCCAGAACTTGGGGGAAGGTGTGAACCCAGCGTTCAGACTTAACAGGCAGGAGGCACGAAAGCTCTGTTTGCTTTCTCAGCTGGGAGGCTGGTAGCCTGGGGCAAGTTCTCTGCCCAGCTTACCCGCTGCCTGGAAGCAAACTCAGTGCTGTTGGCAGAGGCACAGTGGGAGCGAGGCCAGCCTTTTGGTTTGCATGGGAGCTGCGTGAGACCTGTAACTGCTGTTTTCCTCACTTCCCTGACAATCTGCATGACACAGAGAAAGCACCCATAATCCTCCTAGGAACATAACTCCACTGACCTGGAAACCACACCCCCATCCCCAACAGCAGCCGCAGCAAGTCTCACCCAAGAAGAGTCCAAGCTCAGACATTCCTAACCCTGTCCCCACCTGATGGTCCATCCTGATCCACTCTGGTAGCTGAAGACAAAAGGTGTATTCTCTTTGGAGTTCTAGGACTCCACCCACTGCCTGCTCCTCCCTATACTACCACAGCAGATGCCCTCTTGAAAGTGCTACCTGCTGGCAGGAGGTCAACCAGCACAAAAATAGTACATTAAGCAACCAAAACTAAGGACCCTCACAGAGTCCGTTTCACTGGTCTGCCTCCTCCACTGGAGCAGGTCCTGGTATCCACGGCTGAGAGACCTAAGACAGTTCACATTGCAGGATTCTGTGCAGACAACTCCCAGTACCAGCTCAGAGCCCGGTAGCCCTGCGGCAGGGCTAGATACAGAAAAGAAATAACAATCACTACAGCTTGGCTCTCAGGAAGCCACATCCCTAGGAAAATGAGGAGAGTTTTACATTAAGGGGACACTCCATGGGATAAAAGAATCTGGATAGCAGCCATGAGCCCCAGATCCTACCCAAATGAGAAGGAATGAGAAAAACAATTCTGGTGATATGACAAAACAAAGTTCCTTAACACCCCCCCCCAAAAAAAAAAATCACACTAGCTCACCAGCAATAGATCCAAACAAAGAAGAAATCTTTCATTTTCCTGAAAAAGAATTCAGAAGCTCAACCATTAAGCTAATCAAGGATGCACCAGAAAAAGTGAAGTCCAATTTAAGGATGAAAAACAAAAACAAAAAACCTGATACAAAAAATTAGGTGAGAAATCTTAAGTGAAATAGATAGCATAAATGAAAAACAATCACAACTTCATTCAATAAAGGGCACACATAGACAAATGCAAAATGTTCTGGGAAGTCGCGGCAATAAAATCAAACAAGTAAAATAAAGAGCCCCAGAGCTCAAAGACAAGATTTTTAGATTACCTGATCCAGCAAAGACAGAGACAAAAGAATTTTAAGAAATGAACAAAATCTCCAAGAGGTTTGGAATTATGTTAAACAACCAAACCTAAGAATAATTGGCATTCCTGAGGAAGAAAATAAATTGAAAAATTTGGAAAACATATTTGGTGGAATAATCAAGGAAAACTTCCCTGGTCTTGCTGGAGACCTAGAGATTCAAATACAAGAAGCAAAGAACATCTGGGAAATTCATCACAAAAAGACCATCACCTGGGCACATTGCCATCAAGTTATATAAAATCAAGACAAAAGAAATAATTTTAAGAGCTGCAAGCCAAAAGCACCAGGTAACTTATAAAGGAAAACATATTAGATTAACAGCAGATTTCTCAGCACAAACCCTACAAGCTAGAGGGGATGGGCCCCTATCTTTAGCCTAAAAAAAAACAATTATCACGCAAGGATTTTTTAACCAGAGAAACTAAACTTGATAAAGGAAGGAAAGATACAGTCTTTTTCAGACAAACAAATGCTGAGAGTATTCACCATTGCCAAGCCAGCATTACAAAAACTGATAAAAGGAGATGTAGATATTGAAACAAACTCTGGAAACACATCTAAACAGAACCTTCTTAAAACATAAATATCACAAGACTTATAAAACAAAAATACAATTAAAAAAAAGTATACGGCTAACAAATGGCAAAATGAATGGAATAATACCTCACATCTCAATACTAACATTGAATATAAATAGCCTAAATGCTGCACTTAAAACATACAATATTGCAGAATGGATAAGAATTCACCAACCAAGTATCTGTTGCCTCAAGAGACTCCCCTAACATGTAAGGACTGGCATAAACTTAAGGTAAAGGCATAGAGAAAAACATTCCATGCAAATGGACACCAAAAGCAAGCAGAATTAGCTATTCTTATATCAGATAAACAAAATTCTAAATCAACAGCAGTTAAAAAAGACAAAGAGGGATATTATATAGTGATAAAAGGCCTTGTCCAACAAGAAATTTCACAATTCTAAATATACAAAAACAAAGATAAATAGGTGGGACTTAATTAAACTAAAGAGTTAAAAGGAACAGTTGGCAGAGTAAACAGACAACCCGCAAAGTGGGAGAAAATCTTCACAATCTATACATCTAACAAAGGAATAATATCCAGAATCGACAAGAAACTCAAATAAATTAGCAAGAAAAAAGCAAACAATCCCATCAAAAAGTGGGCTAAGGATATGAATAGATGATTCTCAAAAGAAGATACAGAAATGGCCAACAAACATGGAAAAATGCTCAACATCACTAATGATCAGGGAAATCTGAAACATGCAATATCACCTTACTCCCGCAAGAGTGACCATCATCAAAAAATAATTTTAAAAAAGATGTTGGCATGGATACAGTGAAAAGGGAACACTTCTGCACTGCTGGTGGGAATGTAAACTAGTACAACCACTATGGAAAGCAGTGTGGAGATTTCTTAAAGAACTAAAAGTGGAACTACTATTTGATCCAGTAATCCCACTACAGGGTATCTACCCAGAGGAAAAGAAGTCATTATACGAAAAAGATACTTGCATACACATGATTATGATAGCACAATTCACAATTGAAAAAAATGTGGAAACAGTCCAAATGTCCATCAATTAACAAGTCAATAAAGAAACTGTGAGATATATATATATATATATATATATATATATATATATATATATATATATGAATTAATGGCATTCACAGCAACTTAGATGGTATTGGAGACTTTTATTCTAAGTGAAGTAACTCAGGAATGGAAAACCAAATATTGCATGTTCTCACTTATAAGCGGGAGCTAAGTTATTAGGATACAAAGGCATTAGAATAATACAATGAACTTTGAGGACTAGGGGGAAGGGTGGGAAGGAGGGATAAAAACTACACATTGAGTTCAGTTTATACTGCTCAGGTGATGCAGGCACCAAAGTCTCACAAATCCCCACTAAATAACTCACTCATGTAACCAAACACCACCTGTCCCCCAAAAACCCATGGTAATAAAAAACAAACAAACAAACAAAAATTGAAAGCTACTGCATGTTCAATAACACAGGACACACATTTCAAACAGAGTAAACAGAGACTAGTTGCCAGTGTTTAGGTCAAAGAGTGAATAGGGAAAAGTAGTGGAAGATGGTACCATGGATGTAGTTTAGTTGCAGACTGTCAACATTGAAGAAACACGGACAGAGGAGAGGACATGGAGACAACTGCAAATGCATTTGGTTATTGAAATAGTAAAGGTAAAAATAATTTGGATCTCTACAGTAGTGGCAATAAACGTGGAGAAAGCAATGTAAATTTTAGAGCCCTTGGTAGAGACAAGGCTTGTCATCTTGTGGGATATGAGTGTTACAAGAAGAGGGATGGGTAGAGATAATAGTGAAACTTCTAGTTACAAGACTAGAAAGCGATGTTTTAATGCCAAGAGGATCCAAAAGGAGGGAAATGTGACATGCTGAATAATGACCTCATAACACTTCCAGATTCTAGTTTTTGGAACCTGTAAATGTCATGTTAGGATTGAGACAGCCAGGTGGGAAGTGTTCCCCAGAAAAACTCCACTAGGCCTGCTCCGTGGGAGGAGTTCACACTGGGGTGGAGCCACAGAAGTTCCTACCATTTGCGGTGGAGAGGACCCTGGCCCTTCCTCTTCCTGGGTGGAACCTAGGATTCAATTTTGAGACAGGAAGCACACTAGCAGGGTCTCTGGCCTTGGGGAGAGTCCCTGTTTCCCTCTTCTTCTTTTCACCCAATAAACCCTGTCCTCCCCACCTTTCAAATTGTCTGCAAGCCTAATTTTTCACGGCCATGTGATAAGGCCCACATCTTTAGCTGAACTAAGGAAAGAGTCCTACAACAAGATCATGAGAAGGGGAAATTATCCTGGATTATCGAGGTTGACCTTCAGAGCAATCACAGGTATTCTTATAAGATGGAGGCAGAGGGAAATTTCAAACAAGGAGAGGGCAATATGATTGTAGATTGGTGTGATGCCACCATAATTCCAGCAGAAGGATATCAGCAGAAGCTGGAAGAGGCAAGGAAGTGATTCTCCCCTGTTATCTCCTGAGTGAGCACAACTCTAACATGTTGATATTAGCCCAGTGAAACTTATTTAGGACTTCTGGTTTCTGAAACCATATGAAAAGAAATTTTATTGCATTAAGACACTGAATAAATTTGTGAGAATTTTTTACAACAGGAATATGAAATAAATACATAAGATTAACCTATAGTTTCTAGCTAGGACCATATATGTATGTATGTGTGTGTGTATACATATATGCATGTGTGCTTGTGAATTTTGTGTATGTGTGTGTATATAGGTATGTTCACATGTGAATTGATGAAAATATAGAAGAAAGGAAAGGCTAAAACTGAAATAAAATTAAAAAGGCAACGTGGAATGCCATTTGTTTCTCACTTCTCTCCACTAATATTGCAGCCGAGATACTAGATATGAACATATCAAAGGAAGTTAAGAGAGAAAGGTTATAGACATGCCAAGAAAATTATCCCAGCTGGTAGACAAAGTGCTGTCAGGAGGGCTAATATAGACTTTATGATTCCCTGTCTAGTGCTGTAAAGTTTAAACTCAGCACATCACCATATCTTGTATGCCTGTATACCAGGTCGACCTCTTCCACCATCCTTCCATTAATGATTTTCAAGAAAAAGATGCTAAAATAATTTCATAAAAATCACTTAAGACCTCCAGATAGAAAATGGTTGGTAATAAAAATGATATTTATAACAACCATAAGCCGGTGCCCCAACACCCTCCCTGTACATATAGCCATGTGGAATTAGTAGAATTACGAAAATCATACAGGACAATGCTTCTCTGAATTGAGCAGAAAAAACTCTGAAAGCCCAGGGATACTTTCTGAATCCCCTTTTGTATGAGTTTCTGTAATGAACAAATGATAATTAAATATCAACTGAGTCAGACACTGTTTCAAGTGACTTTTCATGCGTCCTCTATTTGTTTCTCACAATGCCACCATGATATAGTTTCTATGTGTCTGATTATCTCTCTTGCATAGACTGGAAAAAGGAGTCCCAGAGAGCTTAATTCCTAGCCATTAAGCAATAGAGTCAGGAGTCAAACTGAGTTCATATTCTTAACCAATGTGCTGCAGATTCTACTGAAAGTCATGTGTCATTCAGGTTCAATTTTTAGGTCTTCTATTCAAACTTTCTGATTTTAAGAGAGCAGCTGTAGTGCTGCTCAGTGCTCTACAGATCACTATAGATGATCTTTGATATATGTGTTAGATGCAGCAGCAGCAACAATAACAGTGTGGGGTCAACCAGGTTTGGAGGGCCTCCTAAAAATCTCAGGTTTTACTCATGTTTCTGGAGCTCTGGCTCTTTTGGAATTAAATTACTGAAACAGATATTTTGTACTTCTTCCTCTTCCACTTTCTTTTTTTTTTTTCCCTCCTGGCAACAGATCCTAATAATTGTCAAGATATCTGCTAAAACTTTCATTCTGATAGACCTAATTAGAGCAAGTTTCTGATTAAGATGTGAATATATAGATAATAATTAATTGGATAGACTGCAAAACAAAACTTGTTGAAAATTATCATTACCTATACAAGACATTTCTCTTTTTGATGAAAAGCTATTATATTTTTCATGGCCATCATTTAAAATTGGGAGTCACATTAAACATGAATGTTGATAAATAAAACATAGAGACCCACACTAAATGTATAATAATCCCACCATGTAAACTGAATTTACCTTTGTAATTTTTAATTACCATAAATGCTTTTTTTTGTAATTCATATTTTATTTCTCTAAATGCAAAAGATAAAAATTAACACATCATTTATTAATTAAGATTATTAATAAGTAGATTTTTAAATTAACTTACATTTAGGCCTCCATTATAATTTTTCCATGTAGCCTATGAATGTTGAAAAAACAGTTATATGGCAAAAGTAAATTCTTTTAATAATGGGAAAACAAACTTTATTAAAAAACCATTCATTTTCATTTTTACTGTTATAAAATTAGGACATGCAAAGGTATACATTTCACTTTCTGAAAGACGTTCAGTGACAGTCCCTGTCCAGAATATTTGTTCACTCGAACTCTTTCAGTGTAGTTTTTTACTGTTTCTGATTTCAGTGTTTCTGTTGGTTATCTGCATTATATTAATTATAAGCTTATGCCACTATTTCTTGTTTGATCAACTATGGAGCATTAGCTACTGACTTCATTTACTCAAGATTAATTATGATTAACTTCAATTAATCTCCTTTCCCCTTTTCTCCGTGTTTTATAATAAATATTAATTATATTGGTTGCTTATATAATTTAAGAGAATATAGTTAAAACGTTTTTTTTTTTTTCTTTTTTCTTTTCTTTTCTTTTCTTTTTTTTTTTAATGCGGAGTCTCGCTCTGTCTCCCAGGCTGCAGACTGGAGTGCAGTGGCGCCATCTCTGCTCACTGCAAGCTCCGCCTCCTGGGTTCAAGCCATTCTCCTGCCTCAGCCTCCCGAGTAGCTGGGACTACAGGCCCGCGCCACCACACCCGGCTAATTTTGTTTTTGTATTTTTAGTAGAGACGGGGTTTCAGTGTGTTAGCCAAGATGGTCTGGATTTCCTGACCTCGTGATCTGCCTGCCTCGGCCTCCCAAAGTGATGGAAGATTATAGGCGTGAGCCACCGTGCTCAGCCTTAAAACTCTATTTCTTGGTTCATTAACCTCGGTACCTCAACTTACTCCATCCTGTTCCCACTCTACCTCCCATGTCTGTCAGCATTCCTCAAAAATTTCCTCAAAAAATTCTGTCTTTTGCATTCTGGTCTGTAATTATTACAGATTTTCATGTTTTCACTACAGATTGACTGTGAAACTTAAAAGCTGAAACTTAGTGTTGGCCATATTAAGATTATGGAAATACCATTTATTTCAAAACCAGGTAGATCCTCAGAGGAAATATGGATCCATGCCACTGAACTTTTACAACTAAAGAAAAAAACTTTTGAGGATCCAAAACGATTCTCCCTTTTATACTTTATCCATCATTCAAAATCATTTTATATTTTAATTTGCTTTGCACTGTCTTTCTTACGTAGAGCTCTGCATGTTCCCTTGGATTTTCTACTTGTATTTCTGTTTTTGACCCAAGAATTATATGCCTTATTAAAATCAGTTAAGGTTGATCAATAATGGTTCCTTCAATGCTCTGATAGTGACTCCTCCTTAGACTTGCTAAATAGGTTTCACTCTGGGAATATCATATGTACTCCTTTCTAAAGTACATGTCTAAAACTTCCATGGATAATTTATTTTTCCTGCAGTTTATATTATTTTTTCCAGAAAAAAAAACATATGGGAGGTAAATTTTCTTCATCTTATTTGCTCACTCTCCATAGATATTATATATCATTTAGTGTCCAATGGAGGCGACAAGAAACCAAATGTTCATTGTGGTTCTCCTTTCCTTGTAGGGCACTTGCTATTTCTCTCTGGAAACTTTTAGGGGATTTTCCCCTTTCTCCCCACCTTATATATTTTTATCTGATATCTCTGGGTAGGAATAGGCTTTTAAAAATTCAACCTCCTTGACACAAGGTGGGCATCTCTAATCTGAAGACATAAATTTCTATTTTCCACTCTGAAAATTTTCCCTCTGCTATTTCCTCGGTAATTTCTTCCCCTCCTGTTTTTTCATTCTTCCCATACTTAAATATTTTATGATTATTCTTCCATATTGCTAATCTTTTTGTGCCACTTTTCATCTATTTGTATTTTTAGTTCTATGTTCTAAAATAGTTCTTTACTTCCTATTCGAAACATTTTATTAGATTAAATATTCATTAAGCATATTTTAAATTTTACATAACTGTTACCTAAATTCCCAGCAGACAGTTATATATTTTATTGAAACCATCTTATCGGAACTGTCTGAAGATTTTAATTAAAAGTAGTTTATTATTTATTTGTTTATATTCTATTCTCTAACCTTAATTCTATTGCTTTACCTTCAGGATTAGCTGTTTTATTTTTTAGTATTTACACTTTTTTGATCTTAATTGGTCATTAATAAACATGAATAAAGGACCAGGTAAATTATTTTAGGTGTGTTGCAGAAATTTTTTCTGCTGTTACTGGACTGTTTCTTGAATGAGAGGGATGTTTGCTTTCTTTGTGTGTGTGATGTTTTAAGGGTTTACTGTGAAATATCCAGGAGTGTGTTATACGTATAGAACAGGTCAACAAATGAGTTAAGACCCATTCAAATACCAAAACAAGGCCAGTCTGACTAATGACAATACACCCTCACTCACTCTGGGAGCCATGGATCCTCCTCAACATACCCATCAACATATATCTGACCTTAAACATTGCTTCCTGATGCACAACAGTGGGAGGAACCTGAACATGCATGTCTTTCATATTGACTCTCCCTTGGTCATCATCATTTCTGAGCCACCTCTCATACCTGCTGTCTTTAGCTCTTGACTCTAGGAATCTGCACTGTGTAAACACTCCTAGCTTCACTGCAGCATTTTTGCTGTTGAATATATTGAGAGATGGCTCCTTCTTTTGTAATATATCCATCTAGGTATTCCCATCAGTCTTCTGTCTTTCAAAAATTTATTCCAATCTGTTGACTGCTGGTGTTTCTCTGCTGTCATTCTCAGAAGCTCTTTGGATTTATTTACTTTTGTGTTTCTTCACAGAACACTTAATGCATTTTTGAGATAGAGATAATTTAATGAGATTTCTGACTGTAATAACTTGAATCTTGAGAAGTTTTAAATGTTATCTTATGAAGGAAAGCAATTTGCTTGTTTTAAGTCAATGTCAAAGGAATATTCCCATATATATAGATACATGTGTATGTATATATACCGAAACTTCCATGGATAACTTATTTCTCTTGCAGTTCGTATTAATTGTTTTCCAGAAAAAAATACGTGGGAGGTAAATTTTCTGCATTTTATTTGCTTAATCTCGATAGATGGAATATACATATTTGTGTATATATGTATGTATAAAAAAGTCATATTCTCCGTTCAATAGTATTAACACAAATCTCCAAAAGTACCCTAAATGAGTGAGAAATAATTCAAGGAAAACCATTCTAGAGATTTGAAAATAAAAAAATCTTTAAATAACATTGCATTTAAAAAATATATTAAAATGTAAATGACAGGCAGA
This sequence comes from Theropithecus gelada, assembly GCF_003255815.1. Classification (NCBI taxonomy): domain Eukaryota; kingdom Metazoa; phylum Chordata; class Mammalia; order Primates; family Cercopithecidae; genus Theropithecus; species Theropithecus gelada. Next base: position 83,748,287 of record NC_037672.1, on the reverse strand, counting down.
AAACACAATTTCAATGTGGATAGCTTAAAAAGAGTTGATAACTTTATCATATATATCATCCTTAAAAAACTCTTACATTAAATTGAGGAAAATATTAAACTTTACAACTGGAAAAAAGGGTACAGGATATGAAAAGGTAATTTTAAAAAATGAAATAATCAATAAATGTTAAACATTTTAAATTATGGGTAAAAATTTAAATTTTTAGCAGATAGTATGACAGTTCCGATGCTAGTGTCAAAAATATAATTTGAAAAGAAATTTAAGCTAAAAGAGTATGTTGAAGGGATAGTGATTTTTTTACTGAGTCAAAGAAGAGGTGCAGGCCCCAGTATGCATCTGGGGATCTAAGTGACCCAGTGACTCCAAAGTATTTACTCCATCTGAGTGACCCTCATATATCCAACCTTACTTGATTTACAAAGCAAACATGGCAATTGATTCTGACAGTTACATTCACTTTATCTAGAGACCCCAGAGAAGAGCCACTGTTCTGTAGGAAGGATTCTGACCATCGTTTACACACGTATCGGATATAAACAAGTGAGTATAGCCAGAGACACTGGGCACTGTGATTGAACCAGCCTGGTTCACAGGCTAAGCCCTCTGATTAGGGGGTGGCGACTGAATTGGTTACCAACAAATAAAGATAGAAATATTTCGTTGACCAAATGAAATAAGAGCTATACAGCTGTGTAATGAGTTGAGGAAGTTTTGTTAAAATAAAGACGTTGCAAAACTATGGAGCAAAATGTCCCTGAAATCATTCTTCATGGTCATCTCTATCCATAAGTATTTGTAGAATGTTAACTTTCTAGGAAAAGCAGCAAATAAGAAATAAATACCATTTTGCTGAGGGTTTGCTGAGCCCTTGTGGACCAAGATTTACTGGAAAAAGATTGGAACACTTGACGTTACCTAAAGACCAATAAGTAACTGAATTTTTATGGAGTTCCAGTTTCATTATCACCGAAGTCCCATGCGGTGAAATTGGACAAGCATTTGAGTGGTCCTGTGAGAATAATAAAAAGAGAAGAAAATCAGTTAAATTGGATCCAAGGGGTCCTGACTCACTTCCCTCATCTTAACACATGGAAACAATAGAAGAATAATGGGTCCACATCGATTCATATGATTACTTATTACTAATGTGGCCCAACGAGTGAACTGAATTTTGTCCTATTAGAAAACAAATGACTTAGAGGAGGAAGCAAAGAAGTAGAGGCGAGAAAGGAATGGGCACTCCTTTGCTCCGTTATGCAGTTAATCTAAACTGAAGTTTTTGAAACCCATATGAGCACCTAAAACTCAGTCATGAATTTTCTCTTCTCTTTAGGACAGACTGGCCTTAATTCATAGAGCTTAAGAGCTGGAGAAGAATTTAGAACTAAGTCCAGCTGCATTATTTTATAGCAAGCTGATACTCTGAGTAGACATATAACTTTTTGAGATCAGGTTTCCTAAGGTACAGCTGTGTCAGCTTTCTAATATACGTGGCTGTCCTTCTACCATTAGGAAGCTTTGTTCTTTATTGAAAAAATCTATTTGTCTATCTCTACATAATCTATCATCTATCCATGTGATCTTAAGGAAAGTTATTTACTCTATAAGATGTTCTTTAGAATTTAATTTCCATCCATAAGTTAAAACTCAATAAATTTATATCCAACCTCTTTTTGTTAAATATATATTTATTTCCTGAATATCCCCCTTTCATGTGTAAGTTCACTTCAAAATTTTATATACTATCTTTCAGGGAAATGTTTCTTTATGTTAGTGAATATCTTTACTTTTTAACTAATTAATTTCCTACTTTCTTATGTAGTTTTCATATCTGGTAGACTTAACAGAACTGACAGACACAAAAATACATAAACACACGTACACGTACACACATATTCTACAGAAGCCTTGCTAGTAGGGAATTTAACGTTTGTAGTTTTTAGTGTGGGAGTGGTGAAATAGGCATTGATTTTCTATAGATCACCCTGAAATTTGCCTCAGAGTGATATATGATATTATGCTATAATTGCCTCTTTCTTGTCTAATGACAAGAAAATATATAAATTAAAAAAACCTCATGTTTGAACAATGGCACATCTCATCAATTTAGTTCAGTATCACATAATATAAACTTAGCTATACACAGTGACATATCAATTTACCTTTATTACTTAGTTTTTGTGCACATGTAGTATCAAACTTAATCTTGTATGTAATTTGTGGGTTCAAGATTTTTGTGATACATACTGAAGGTGCCATATAATTAAACAATAAAATTTATAATAAAACCAATATGGATCTAGTAACCTCTATTATACCACTCTTTAAACTTTAATATTAGCAGCAACAAACTTTGTTAAAAATGCTTGGGGAAAATATTTAAAATATGTTTTTTAACTTGATAAATTTAGAACAATTTAGTAGTCAGTATATTTTTTGATTAGCTATTAATAATTTATTTCATTCTACCTTGGGGTAAGTTAAGCATATCAGAATTAACTGCTGAATTATTACACTTGTCGTTGCATAGAGGATAAAGATAGAAGCAAGCATAAAATAATGCATTTCTAAAAAAGAAAATATCACACTTGATATATAAAGAAAATAGGAAAACATGTAACTAATAATGATTTATGTAAGTAAATTTACATATGCAAAAGAAATTGTCTAGAAATAAATATTTGTCTTAGTAACATAATGCTAAATAAACTTCATAGGGACTATTCAAGAAAAATGCAGTTTTAATTTTAATATGCACATGAGATCAATTAATGTATTCACATATGCAAATATGAAGGCATTGACCCTGATTCTGAAGCTTGTTATTTCTGGAGTTGGCATATGGCTCTTTCTAACAGCAGACATAGTGATTTCAATAAATTAGCTGCTAATGCCATGTAATGAAATCTGATTTGTGTTAATTTGGCCATTACTTAGTAATTTTACGTTAATTTTTTTAAAAAAATCAGTTTTGAAGGCAGTATTAGAATTTCATTTTCCATCTAACGTTTTAAAAATAAACAAGAAAAAAATTTTGATTCAGATGTTAAATAAAACGAAAGTTGTTTTACAAAGTAAGAATGCAGAATATTACTCAGAGAGCATTTACATAGAAATTTGTTTATAATAATCCAATTTTTTAAAATTCCATTGAACAATAGTCATGTCATAGAGCTGAATAGGGCTATTTTAGTCATATTTAAAATAATCATTGCTAAATTCCCTTGTTGAAATCTTATCCACGCCTACCATTTTTATTTGTTGCAGAACATCATGAGGTTTGTCTTGTTACATGTGATGGTGAAGGTAGTGGTGGTGGCAGTAATATTTACATATATGTAAATCTATACATATTTGTATATTTATTATATAATTGCATATATTAGGTTATTTATTTAAATAAAATCATTAGAAATCAAATTTGTTAAAAGAGAAAACATTTTTTTCTCTCTGAGCCATGCCAAGTAAAATAAAGAAGATTTTCCTTGTAAGTTTGGTTTTGCACAGATAGATTCATGTTGAATATGAGCTTACATAAAAGCTAACAAACATTAATATTTTCTCTTTGATTTTTGTTGGAGTATAAAAAGAGTACAATAGAAGTTAAAGTCATTCCTTCTCTTATGCGTATTATTCTTAAAATCTCATTTAACTTTACACAACTCTTTTTTCTCACGCAGGAGTGGGATAATGGTAATTAACTCATACATCTCTGATGGGAATGTAATGAGCTAATATATGTGAAGTGTCTGGCAAATGGTAAAGATTAAAAAATGTTGGAAAGAAGTATCACTTAAATATATAATGTCCTTAATTGAGCACAGGTATCCCTTGCTTACATCTTTCAGTCCATTCTCTATGTTTCAGCCAGAATGAAATATAAATCTGACTTTTGTTATGACTACTTTGCTTAAAATTCTGTTATGGATACATCTAGGATAAAGGCCAGAATCTATGCCATGGAATACAAGGCACTTCACATTTTGGCTTGTGCAATTTTCTTCTGCCATCTCTCTATTTTGGTGGTTCATGATTGTCAGTCTATCCACACTGAACTCTTTGTATTTACCTAAATGAATCATGATGTTGAATGCCCTCATGCCTATTTATATAATATTCTTTCCTTCTGAAAAGCTTACCCTAATATTGTTTGCTTGGGAATTACCTACTGATTCTTCTAGACTCTAGGATGTGATCATTAATACTCCTAGGTGAGTCATTTTAGTCTCATTGTTCTCATAGTTGCTTTAATATCTCATACTTGAGAATATTACTGTATATAATGTATATTTATTTGCATATATCGCTCTCCTTCATAGACTCCTGGCATCACAGTGACTAGTGACATGTGTAATATATCTTTCTACACATAGTGCTCAATATCCTATCTAGCATTCAGTGAACTTTTAGTGACTATTTCTTAAACCTTATGTTGAAGATAATGCAACGATTGTGTTCATAAAATGATCTTCCAATAAGAGAAATTTATTTGAAGTACCCAAGATTTATTTATTATTTATTATTTATGAGCTAACATTCCTGTTTCTTAGCAGCTGTATTTTTATGTTCAATTTCATGAAATTCTAAATTCATCTGCATTCAAATATAAATATTAGAAACATTGCTTTATTTTACATAACACAATCTTTCCCATTTCCTGCAGTGGTGTCCATGTCACATTCACTCTGGTAAATTTCTTGTTTCATGGAAAGAACAGAATATATGGCAAATCCATTTGGTGCTAATTAAGAGTTGGACATATTGATGATTTACTTCTTTCTCTAAGACAAAGTTAGAATTGCCAAAACAGTGACTTGTGACTTGTGAGTCTTTTTGCTGATTTAAAAACAGACACGGGAGATTAGAAAATACCCATCGCCCATGTACAAGTAGGTGAAAGATACTGAACTGCAATGTATTTAAGAACGTGAGATCTTAAACCTGATTTTTCTGATATTTACATTGGAATTTTTAGAATGGAAAATTGTATGCTGAACCAACATGCATTCTATTGTAGCTGAGAAAGACACCTTTCTGTGTGAGAAACCCCAGTGTTTCCCAGAGATTTGCACGTGTGTTCACATTGCTACAAAGTTTATTAGCACTTTATTATTAAGTATCTGCTGCATATATCATCATTTCAATGAGACACTAAGGTTTTGGTTCTTATCTACGTTGACTGTTGGTGTCAAATAAAAGGTTTTCCATGTAATGTAGGGTGTTCTAACATTCCGAGGGGATAAGTGGCCATATTAGAATTTTTTTCTAGACAAATTATCATTTTCTAAAATTATACAAACCACCTCTTCTTACATCATATATAGATGCATTAAATGCTTTTTATTTATTTTATAAACATTCTAAATAATAAGAAAAAAATGGCTTGCTTTATCAAATTATTCACAAATTTCACATATCATAGTACACGTGTTTATCACTTTAGAGCACTTGCTAACTAAATGTTGAATCATTACAAGTTTTTTCCTAATTCACCATTATGTGACATTAAAACAAAATCAAACAGGTATGAGCTTGGGTGCCTATCGGGATTAAGATGTGTTGATCCAGTAACCTGGACTAAGAACCTAAGCAGAACAAGACCTGCTTATGTGTTTGAATGCATGAGATCGAGGAAGGTATTTCAATGATTGGAGAGTATTATTGGGGCATAAAGAAAACCAGAGTGAAATAGTCCAACTCTGACATTGGTCTGAAGAGGCTAACATATATAGGAGTACGCAGCTTATCAATTAAGCTATATGAATAATAGCAAAAGAGGAAGATGTTGCTTCTGAAAGAGGAAAGATAAAAAGGCTTAGTTTTACTGTTTAGTGTTACTTAGGGAAACAGAACAAACATGTTTTATATATTCACATATATATATTTAAAATATATGTGTATATATTTTATTACATATATAAATCTACAAATAAATTTTTATATACAGAGGTTTTATATTATATGTATAAAACCTGACTAATGTTGTTACATCCTGATAAACCCAATATATGTTGAATATTATTAATTAATATATATTTAATTATTATAATATATATTTAAAGAGAGAGAGAGATTTATTGTAAAGAATTGGCTCAAGCAACTATGGGCTGGCAAGTCCTAAGATCTACAGGGTGAGTCAGCAAGCTGGAGACCCAGGAGAGCCATTGGTCGAGTTCCAGGCCAAGTCTAAAGGCCTGAGAATCAGGAGAGCTAATGGTACGCTTCCAGTCTGGAGTCCAGCAGGTTTGAGATGCAATAAGAGATGATATTTTAGTTTGAATCATGACAGAAAAAAAGTAAATGTCATAGTTCAAAGGCTGTCAGGCAGAAACAATTCTCTCAGCCTTTTTTCTCTATTAAGGCTTTCAACAGTTTGAATGAGGCCCACACACACTAATCTGCCTTACTTATTTTTCCAACCAAATGTTAATCACATCCAAAAACACAGAGACATGAGAGTAATGTCTGGCCAAATATCTGGGCCTCTTGTGACCCAGTCAAGTTGACACAAAATTAACCATCACATTTGTAGAAATGTATTTATGAAATCAGTGAATTAATAAATCACAGATCTCTGACACCTTGTGGAAATCAGACAAAATGGCCATACAATTTAATTGAGCCTTAGACAGAGCTGTATTGGATCAAACTGAGTAGAACATTTACTGTGGCGGAATTGAACAGGTAGAATTCTCAATTGTTCAAGCAATGAGGCTTTCTCCCCATTGCAATGGCTTTATGATGAGAAAAAGAGGACACACATACTCACAGGAGGAAGTAAACTATAATTACAAGGAGAGATACTTAGGGTCTAGTAGCTAATTTTACCCTGGGAGAAGGTCTTAGAAATTTGAGAGGGGGTTATCATGAAGTAAAAAAATTGGGAAATTTTCAAAAAGATTAACTTAAGCTTATGTATTCATAGTAATCATGTAAGACTGACTTTGTCCTACTAACTTCATTTGGTTGTATAACTGTATTATATCACCAAATTTATTTGTCGGTCTGTGACGAAATTTAGAACTGGGGAAATACTGAAGCTTATTGTTTCCATATTCTTTGTAGCTTGTTTTGGGATCAGGGACATTGTAGAATTTGGCGCCTTACATTGCCCTTACCATTGTCGTTACTATGATTAGACTCCATTAGGAGAGAGAGCAGAAATGGAATAGGGAGTCAGAACTGATAGGAAGCACCTTTTTCGAATCCAAAAGGAACAAATCAAGATGAATAAGATTTTACAGTAGTGCAAAGCAATACACATTCAGTAGAAACTACTTCGAGTGCCCATACAACCATTTCATTTTTCACGTTCAGTACCTTATCCAAAATTTACATGAGATATCAAACACTTTATTATGAAGTAGGCTTTGTATTGGATGATTTTGCCAAACTGTAAGCTAAAGTAAGGTAAGTTAGATTAAGCTATGATGTTCAATAGGTTAGGTGTTTTAAACACATTTTTCACTTACAAATTTTTCAATGTGTAATGAGTTTATCAGGATGTAACAACATTACAAGTCAAGAAGCATCTGTATTTGTTTTATCATAAAAAGTCTTAACTGACCTTTACTTACTCAACTCTTTAATTAGTTAATTATGTAGATGAATGCCCATTGCATACTGAAGTCCTGGCTAAAAGGCCAGTGTGTTTGTACCATTTAAATTGAATCTTTGCTAAATAATTATCATTTTTTATTCATTTCCAAACCTATTCATTTCCGTTAACATTGTCATTGCAATAATTAAGTACGCATGTTCAGATGAAATATGAGTGTGAAAAAGTGTTGATGCTTGTAGAAAAACAAAGTTGAATTAAAGTTAGAATAAATTTAATGAAGATAAGAGGAAAAGAAAATATGCTGAACTATGTATAGGCAAAAATTGTAAAAAATGGGAGGAAATCACAAAAATCTGTGGACATTCTGCAATCACATTTTTTAGCAACTGTCTTAAATTTTGGTTCACCCTGAAGAAACTCAAGCTGAAATTCACACATTAGATCGTCATTTATGCAAAGAAGACAGCTCAGAACTTTAAACGTTTATAGATTTTAATGCTATCTTAAAAATAATTGGTTGACAGATGGGCATTTCACACTTTGTGTTAAATTTAAATGTTTTAGGTATTTATAGGTTTTATAACTAATATAAGTAAATAATAATTCCGTTTTTAATCAATTAATTGACTAAGCAACTATACTAATATTTTTGGTTATGAAACATCTACTTTAGTTAATTAGTCTTTTCGGCATAAAATTTGAATGAATTCGTCATTATTAACTACATTCCTTGCAAGTTAACAATATTTGGGCCTTGTGGCTAATATAAATAAGCAAAACAATCATCAATTTCCAAGAAAATATTTGCATCCAATTACAGAGATGAGATTTTACTTATGTGATTCAGTAGACTAGAAAGTCCTCAGAGAGGAGGTGGGACTTGAGTTGGGAGAAGCAAAATTAAAGCAGCATTACAGGAATGTGGGGATGGAAGCCAAGTTAGTTGAAGAGAAGTTTAAGGTATAAAAAAACCAAGAGTCTGTAATGAGAAGGAAAGCTTCAAGCCATGTCCTGGATGCAAACAATCTCACTGACGAGTAATAAATGATTAACCTGTAGAATAGAGACAAGTGGTGTCAGCTTTCAATGCCATGCCTAAATATAGTATGATTTATTTATGTGGATTTATTAAATTATTTAAAATAGCAAAAATGGCAAAGAGTAATCACCTATTTAAAGTCATATTTTATGTAAAATCAATCCATTATATCTAATGGTAGAAGGGGTAGAAAGATGAAAGATGAAAGATTTGGTAACCATTAAGAAGATTATTATGAGCAAATCTGAAATATTTGGTCTTCAACACTAACTCTCCATAATTATTTACTAATATAAAATATGAAGTTTTTTTACTGATTTGAATGATGACTACTCTTTTATTATAATTATTTGGAGTCACTCATACTTTTCTAGCCTTTCATTTAAAATATTTTTAACTAGATTATATTATACATATATACATACATATATAATCTATTACATAGTCATATATTTACTTTTTACTTTTATAAAACAAATATAATGATATGTTTTGAATGGTTTGTCCTGATTTGTCACTACAATAGTCTCTGTAATATTGAGACAGTTACAGATCAGCTGGCTTGATTCACTCAATTCCACAATATGAGTTGCTTGACCTTGATATATTTTCTAATGTTATTTCTATCTACTCCTCAATTTCTCTGATGTATGTCTTCATTGTAAACCATGTTTTATCTCTCCTTAGCTGATTTCATAAATCCTTCTCTTCTAGTCACCTGTCTAATACTATCTCAATATACCATCTAATAGAGGATGCCCATTAATAGCAGTAGAAAACTCTAAACTGCAGTAAATTATATGACTAGGATTTTTATCTAGTCTTTTCTCCTCATAAAATATGTGTTTTTTTCCCATGTCCCTCCTGAATAGGCTTCGTCAAATATGAACAGCACATAAATATTTGATTTATTACATTCCTATCCATAGCACCAAAATTGAAATGCCAAACCTAAAGCACCATTTGTCATCAGGGTGGTAAGTGTTCAACCAGACCATTTAATTCTTTTTCATGGGCAGAGCTAGAACTAGGATTTATATAGCCAAACAAAACAAAACAAAATGAAACAAAAAGCTGAAAGCAATTATACAGGTTAGTGTTTTGCCTGAATGAATATACTTCCCTCTCATTATTAAATGGCAAATATATAAAATAAACAACAATTTATTCTACTTCTAATCTCCAAACGTCACTTTGAGCAATAAAGTCAACTTTCTTACCAAGAAAAACTTAACAGAGCTAACCATAAATATCACGTTTAACAAAAGTTCACATATATATATATATATATACACACACACACACACACACACATATATAGTCTGTCCTCTATAAATTTATGTATAGCACATCCTCCTATACCTAACTCACCTCTATGAAGCGCCTGCTATGGATCTCATACTTGCACTCTGTGTGTTTTAGAGATGGATAAATGTATAGTAGAAGTACAGACATCTTCATTTTGTACTGTAATTGGATGACAGAATAAGGTATCCACAAGGCAGAAAATAGTCAGTGGATAGACAAAATTTACTCCCTTAGCATTTATTGAGCTTTTACTATGGATTGTTTGGTCTACTGGGTCTGAAGTTATACATTTGGCTCCAGGTCACCCCGCACATTTGGTTTTCCTCTTACTTTACTGTACAGTCCTTCTCTGATTTCTTTGCTGAATTTTCCTTTCTTGCATAGACTCTCACTGTTGGGAGTATGCAAGGACTCATGCTTTGGTTTTCTTCTCTGATCTGTCTATTCTCCCTTTAATGTCACCAACTGTCATGACCTTGAGTACTAGTTACGTGCCAATAACAATAAAATTTATATCTACAACCCTAGACTACTATCCTAAATTCTAGTCACATATCTAACTGTTTATGCAATATTTACATTTGGAGTTGAGAAATAAAAATAAAATCTTAGCCGCTCAACCAACTGAACAAATCTCCTTTAACTGAAGGAGACCCAAGAGAAAACTTGAAAACTGAGTTCCTGGCCGAGATGGAACGCAAAGTTGGACACGCCTCAGTATACCCCTTTCTCTATTACTCTTTAACCAGAATTCCTTCCTTCCTATGGAGGAAGTAGAAACCATCTCTGGAAAACAAAAAGTGGATGATGCATTCCTTTAACACGTTTAGCCAATCATCTGAGGCCATGACAAGACTCCCCCTCTCTCCTTGCAGTTTTGACATAACAGTTCACCAGTTATACAACGCATCCAATCCTAAAAACTGACCACTAACTCCAGGCCAGTTTTGACCATCTTGTGGAGGATGCACAGTGAGGGATTTTATGCTCTTGGCTTCACTTTTTGATCAAAAACTTTACCCTTAGATTGTGTTAATGCTACTGTAATCCATTGTAGCAGATGGTATGTAGAAAAGTCACCATACCAAGACATCAAGGATTGTAGCTGTGAAACGAAAATATCTTGGGCCCCCCAAATCACTAAGCTAAAAGGAAAGCTCAAGCTGGAAACTGCTCAGGGCAAACCTTACTCCCATTCTATTCAAAGTCATCCCTCTGCTCACTGAGATGGATGCACATTTTGATTTTTTCCTTTGGAAAGGCTTATCAGAAACTCAAAATGATGCAACAATTTGTCTCTCACCTGCCTGTGACCTGAAGACCCCTCCCTGCTTTGAGTTGTCTATGCCTTTCTGGACAGAACCAATGTACTTCTTACATATATTGATTGATATCTCACATCTCCCTAAAATGTATAAAATCAAGCAGTGGCCCTGTAAAGCCCAGACCGTTTGTTCCCCAAAAAAGACTACCAGAGTCCAGAGTCAAAGCCAAGTGGCAAGGATCTTTTACTGCAAGTTCGAACTTAGTCCCTCCATTCCACAGCATACAAGAGGGCCTCGAACAATGCGAGTGCTTGCCTTTTATAGCCCGATGTAAATAGGATACGTAAAGTTACAGAGGAACAAGGGAATTCTTTTGGTTACAGCACTACAATTGGTTAACATTTTAAGTTATACATTTAGCAGTTTTCTATTGGTTCCCGCGCTTTCAGTAAAACCATGAATGGCTGTGTCCTTATCGGAGGCTTTCCAGGTGGTGTTTTTCTAAAGTTGAGATATATGGTAGTCTCTGAGCTGAGAAATGTGTTTGTACTGGGCTCAGGAAGTTGAGAGATATATGGTGGGATGTGTTTGTACTGGGCCTGTGTTTGTACTGGGCTCAGGAAGTTGAGAGATATATGGTGGGATGTGTTTGTACTGGGCCTGTTTGTGTTGAGTTCGGGGCTGAGGAATGTGCCTGTTTTCTTTCAGCCTGACCACCTGGGGCACTTGTCATCAGGACTTCCTGAGGCTGTATCATGGGCGCACATCCCCAACCTTGGCACAATAAACTTTCTAAGTTCACTGAGACCTGTCTCAGATTTTCTGGGGTTACACAGCAGAGAAAGAATTTAATAATTGTAAGACAGTCAAATGAGGAAATGAGAGGAAACCTCAAATCTGTCTCTTTGAGGAGTTTGTGTCTACGAGTTTTAGAGTGGGCTGAAGTGCTGGAATCTTGGAGTGGGCTGAAATGTTGGAATCACAGATTAATCAGAGTGCAAGGTGAAGAGGATGAAGTCTTGGGATGGGGAAATTAAGATATTGCATTCTCATGCTGATTTAGTTCCTCTGTCAGGGTCTTTGACCTGGTTGACATCAGCCATTCCACCAGAATTCAAGATCTAAAGAACATCTTAAGCAATTCTTAAACAAAAAGCCTTATTACGTCAGTGACCCTATCTATGGGAATAATGGGAAAACAACTGGTCAGTATCTAGTGCTGTGTGACTTTTGGTTATAGGGAAGTGGGCCAGAATGAAGCTTAATTAATGCTTAATTATGAATAAATTTCCACCCAGAAACCAGCAAGCAATTCTTGTCAACGCTTTGAGGATGGTTTCACTGCCATTTTATTGAACATGCAACCCATGAAAAGACATGAGGCTCAATTATTCATGCACATATTTCTCCTTTCATAAATATTTATGACTGCTGCTATAGTTTATTAAATATGTAATTCAGCCACCACATTCAGCATATCCTTTCCTCCTTCAAAGTACTTGATCTCAGCTTTTGCCAGAGGCTGTGCTTCCCAAACTGAAGGATGACCAGCATGCAGGCTGCAAACCTTTATGAGAAATAAACCTCTTCTTTTCAAATTCTTGAACCTTGAGATTCTTCAGTTGACAGAATCTATGATACTCTTTGAATCAATATGTCCAAAATCAAACTCCTGGCTTCTCAAAAACTTCCTTTATTTCTAACCTTCTTATTTCAGTTCAGGGAAATTCTATGCTTTTAGGTACTCAGGTCAAAATTGTCAGAGGTACATTCCTTGACTCTTTACTTTTTCTTAAAGGTTTGCATCCAATCTGTTAGGAAATCCTGCCATTTTTCCTTTCAAATTATATTCAGAGTCTGACTCATTCTCACCACTGTGGAAGCCAAGGGAAAACTTCCCCTTTGCCCTCTGAAGGTTCACTGAAAATCAACAGACAAAAGGTAAATTAATAGAAGAAAAGGCATATCAATGTATTCATGGGTATGGAAGTCTTACAAAATATAAAATCCCCCCAAAATTGCCAAATAGTTGACACTTTCATATCTTCTTGAGAGTACAGAAGGAATGGTGGCTTGGAGATTGGCAAAACTGGTTATGTTGACAAAATAGGTTATGAGAAGAAGAGAAGAGGAGGCCTGGCTAACAAAGGTGGTCTTGTTATGTAGATGAAACATCACAGGTAGCAGCCCTCATAAAGAACAGATGGTGTTTCTTTCAGAAATATTTGAAATATTTCAAATATTCTTGGGTAAATACTTTTGTTTCTTTCACCACCATTCATATCTAAACCACCATAACCTTACACTTAAAAAATTAAAATAAAATTCCAGCCAGAATTATGCTCTGCTAGAAGTGAGAATATGTTATTTTGTTCAAATGGAGTTGTTTGCAAAAGAGCAAAGTCATTTTGATGGCCTGTAAGATCTGGTATAATCTGACTCCCGACTCCTGATCTTTCTTACCTCATTCTCTTTTTCTTTTATTTTGCTCACACTTCCAGACACGTTAGTTTCCCTGCTTTTCCTCAAACATCCCAGTCACACCCTTGCCTCAGGATATTTGCACGAGCTCTTCATTTCTGCCTGAAGTTGATACGGGAGAGTTAACTGATTCTTCTTGCAGGAAGTGTGACAGGAGTGTGGATCGCCTGCTTGGTTGCCCTGCAGCTCAAACCCCTACGGGAAGCATTCAGATGGGCAGGTACAGAGTCCAGGCAAGTGCTTTTGGGTTCCAGCCCACAGCAGCACCTAAGGGTGGTGTCTGACTCCTGAATTCCAAGTGACCATGGCTTACAGAGCTCTTTCAGATTTGCCATCTTCAGGCAGTTTGTGTATTAATCAGCTCAATGAACCCTCTGCCTTATAGCAAGGTAGGGGGACCACTGTGACAGCCTTCTGTATCCCAAGCTCTTACTCAGTGTCCTGAAAGGATCAGATCACATGTGGATTCAAATGATGGGCATAAGGTTTTATTGAGCAGTTGAGGTGGCTCTCAGTGAGATGGTTGGGGAGTGGGAAGGAGGATGGAGTGGGAAGGTGGTGTTCCGTTGGAGTCAGATAGTCCAGCGGACTCTTCTCTGTCCACACTGGCTGAACTCCTCTTGGTGTCCAGATGTCCCTCTTCTTCTCTCTTTCTCTACTGTGTTGTTTTGCCATCGCTGGTCTTCTGGCCTGCTGATCTTGGTGTGCAACTGCTTGTGTGTGTGCTCACTAAGGTCTCAGGTTTATATGGGCACATGATAGGGGGCCTGGCAGGCTAGTGTGGTCTTGGAAAATGCAACATTTGGGTGTGAAAACAGGAGTGCCTGTTCTCACTTAGGTCCTTGGTGACAGGCCAGATGCTAGAGCCCTTGTTAGGGGCCCGTCCTTTTCTTGCCAGCACTTCCCTGCCCATCCCCGCTTATCAAAGTGATCAACCACCAAATATCTGCATAGAAAACCCACTTACTTCTAGTCTTTGCTCATATGTCATTATTGCAATCATTCCATCCTAACAACTCTACTGTTACCAGCAGTGAATTTGTAGCATTCGGCAGCAAACTTGATCCTTGCTTCCTTGGGGGAAAAACCTTGACTGAGGTGCAGAAGTAGGTTTAAGGTAGAGGGAAGGAGCAAGGAGACTTTTGGAAAAGGAGTGAGAGTTTATTAAATAGTCTTAGAGCAGGAGTGAAAGAAAGCAAAGTACACTTGAAAGATGGCCAAGCGGGCAATCTGAGAGATCCATGTTCTCTCAGAACTTAGCTTTTAACTTGGGGTTGTATACACTGATATCACTCCAGGGTGTTTTTTTTTAATCCTCCCTTGATTCTTCCCTTGGGGTAACTGTTGCCCAACTGCAGCATCTGAAGTGTCGGTTTGCAAGTTGGGATGGTGGCCACATGCATAGTACGTTTACTAAGGTTGTGCTCATGCTCTCTAGGGTCAATTTACCTCTACCGGTCAAATGCCCCCAGAGGAAGATCATACATCCGCCATTTTGCCTCTTAGTGCATCTGCTTGAGCTCGCCAGTCCAACTCCTACGATCCTATTGGGAGGCAGCCTATCTCCAACTCCAGGTGTTTTCTTTCTATTGGGAGACAATCTTCCCCTGGCACTGACTGTGACTAATTATCATTTTGGAAAGACAGTTTAACAATCACCTATCACCTGATGGTTGCTTGACATTCCTGGGTGGGGGCCCTCTCCTGCCCTGCTCATGTGCGTCTGGCTACCTACTCTAACACTATTACGTATTATAACCACCTCTCTTTTCTACTTTTATAGCAGATACAAATTTCTAACACACAATGTATTCATGTATTTGTATAGTTTTCTATTTTTTTATTTTTTTGCCTTTTTTTCTTTCTGCAATGTACCTGCCATGTGACAGGGAACTTATTTCTTTTTTTCACTGATATATACTAGGCAACCAAATCAACATTTGGTATATATCAAATTATTTATCTTCTGAAATGTATATTTTTAAACTTGTTGAATATCTTTACAAACAAAATGCACTTTATATTTGATAGTAGGTCATAGATCAACTGAAAAAATATTTTTATTTTTATTTATGGATAAAATAATACATTATATTTTACCATCTATGTGAAATAAATCAGAGTATTTTACTGCAAACCATGTGTATTTGACATATTTTGAGATGACTCTTCACATGGCCTGCCAATAGAATTACCCCTGCAAAGGGAGATTTGCATCTGAAGAAAACCTGCAGTGATGCAGCCAGATTTTTCTCTCAGACCCTCTCTTGGAAAGACTAACTGATAGTCTGACACCTTTAAAGGTCTGAAAGAAATACCACCTATTCTCTCTGAGGGCTGCTACCTGTGTGATTTTATCTACATAAGGAGAGCACCTTTTCCAGCCAAGCGTCCTTTTCTCTCCCCTGCCATAACCTATTTTGCCACCACAACCTGATTTACTGTCTTCCAATCCCATAATCTTTCTAAAACCTCAATATAACATATGAGCATCTGAACTTTATTAGGGGTATTGGGAGTAATCATTGTATGGTTCCTCCCTGTGTGTTAATAAATTTGTATGCCTTTTCCCTGAATTATCTCCTTTTGCCAGTTGATTTTTCTCTGAACCTTCACTTGGATGTATAACATGTAAGTTTTAATAAAACACGGTTGAAGATATTTTATACATATTTGTTGAATGAAATAATATGTGACTAAGAAAAAACAAAGCAAAGCTATTTTTCCCTTAAGGTGTTTACACACTAGTTGAGTAGAAATATTTGTAAAGGTGCATTTATAATAATGCACTCTGCAAACTGTCATAAAGGTAGTATTTGAATACAAAAGGATTTACTGTTATTGCTGAGTGAAGAATCGAAAAAGATAATCAAGGAGAGCTGTTGCCGCCACCAGTAGGAAGGCAAGAAGTGTTGTTCATAAGGGGTAGAAAATGGTAGGTCAGAGAGAAAAGAAGCTAATTTGGAAAGTGATCTATGGGGTAACAGAGGATCATCTGCAATATATAATTATTAAAGTATAGAAGTTTTCCTGTTTTCTTTTTGAATACTTTGTTAAGGTTATTACAGTAAACCTTTGTCCTAATTGGGCATTGTATATATAAAATTCAAATGTATGTAGATTTACTTATATGTCCTCTTTCCTGATCATGAGGGTTTGATTCTGAAATCGGGGAAATATGATTTTAGTTATTTTCAGAATAATTAGAAAATAAGTCATATAAATGTGTGACTGTGTATTTCTCCAGGATGTCCTTAATGTCTGGAAACAGAATATATATATATATATATATATATATATATATATATATATATATATTCTTAAATTGAAGAGACGCTTGTTTCCTGACTTCATAAACACCTCTAGAGATGTTTGCAAAGCTTTTCAAAGGTTAAAGCTGAGATGGTATGGGTAAACCCAGGTCACAGCATTGCAACCTCAAGTGTATTATTAGAGAGAAAGAAAGAAATGGGAGAAAAGTGCGGTTAGGATTTTATTTGGCATTAAGTTGACTGTAAACAGTTTACCTTATCATAGCATGATAGTGTGAGGCTATCTTTGTTGGTGGTGGTGGTGGTGGTGTTTTGGTGGAGTGAAAGTGAGTTTGAGAAACATCTTTCTGCAGATAAAATTAACTGTCTAAATTACACCAAACTTTTAAATTAAGACTATCAGTTAGGCACATTGGAATTAGACAGAATATCAAACACATGTTGAAAATTTGGACAAAGAACCAAGCACACATTAAATACACAAACCCCTGACTTAATGTGTTAAATATAGCAAAAAACAAATTATAAATGTCACATGAATATGGGGAAAGAAAAATACTAGACATGTTCAAGGTACAGGATTAAAATAGTGAAATATCTATAAACACTAACTAGATTTAGCTTTAGTCAATCCATAAAAATAATGTGAACAAAAGAGTAGAAGATATATTACAAAATATCTTTTCTGAAGAAGATGAAATTTCATCTAAATCAGTCATATAACATGAAATAATTGTTTTGACAAATCTAGATAGGCCACCAATATAGAGTTGATGATTCTTTTTCTTTGTTTTCTTTTTTTTTTTTTTTTTTTTTTGGTAAAACCTGAAGGAACACCTCTTGTATTCTAACCACAGGACAATATACTACAATAACTATGAAGTGTATCTTCTTGTGAGAGCCTCTAGTTGACTGTAGTCTTCTTAAATAAAAAGTTGTTTATTTTTTGTTATTGTTTATCACTGGAGCCCAATTATCTAGCAGTGTTTGACACATATTATGTAATTATTAAATAAATATTTAGGAAATAAATATTGAATAATATCCTGCTGTTAATATAAGTTTTAATGAGGATCTATTTTGGAAATTTTGAGATTAAAAAATTAATGCCTGATATTTATCCTTAAATTCACCCTCACCAAAGCTCCATGTCCAACTGCTTCCTCCTACTACTGTGGGCCAAGGTATTGTCATTTTCAATAAGACGATTGCAATGATCTTTTAGCTGTTTTCTGCTTTCATTCTTGTGCATACTTCCAAAAAGGCTGTCTGTTCTCCATACAGCATTCAACATGATTATTTTTAAATTAAAGTATATTATTTCATTTACATTTAAGCAATAAAAATAAAAACTTCCAATGAATTCCCATGACATGGAGAAGAATGTGTAAAGTTCTTACTACAAGACCCCAAGATCTGGCCCTACGCTATCTCTCCATTTGATCTTCTCTCCTGGCACTCATTCATGACTGGCACAGCTTCACTGGCCTTCTCATCTTTGATCTTGCTTAAATCTGCCAGAGCAACTGTTCTCACATGAGAAACTTTTCCACTGCTGCTCCTGAAATGCTCTTTTCTCCAATATTAGTTTATTTTTATTCTCTTATCTGTTCAAATGATGTCTCACTATGGAGGTTTATCTTGACCGCCCTATTTGAAAAAGCATCCCCATGTTACTTCTTCATTTAATTTGTTTTCCATTTTTTTGTCTCTATCTCTCTTTCTTTACCTAGACCATACTTATAGACTGAAAATAAAGGCATGGAAAAATATATGTTATGCAAATAAAAACCAAAATCATCAGGAGTAGCTATACTTATATCAGTCAAAATAGGTTTCAAGACAAAAACTATAAAAAGAGAAAAAAAAAGGACATAAAGAGGTCAATTCAGCAAGAGGATATAACAATTATATGAGTATATGCACCTGGCCAGATATGGTGGCTCCCATTTGTAATCCCAGCACTTTGGGAGGAAGAGGCGGGTGGATCACCTGAGGTCGGGAGTTCGAGACCAGCCTACATATATATATACACACACACACATCTACACATATATACACATATACATATATATACATATATACATATGTATATGTATGTGTGTATATATACACCCTTTTTTTTTTTGAGACAGGGTCTGATTCCATGACCTAGGCTGGAGTGCAGTGGTACAATCTTGGCAGTGGCACGATCTCAGCTCACTGCAGCCTCCACCTCCCAGGTTCAAGCAATTCTCCTGTCTCAGCCTCCCAAGTAGTTGAGACTACTGGAGCCTGCCACCACACCTGGCTAATTTTTTTGTATTTTTAGTAGAGAAGGAGTTTCACCTTGTTGGTGAATATGTGTGTGTGTATCTATATGTATACATATATATATGTGTGTGCATATATCTATATGTATACATATATATATGCGCCAAACTTTGGAGTACCCAGATATATAAGGCAAATATTATCACAGCTAAAGAGAGAGATAGACCCCAATACAATAATAGCTAGAGACTCTAACATGCCACTTTCAGCATTGGACAGAAAATAAACAAAGAAACATCTGACTCAATCTTCACTACAGACCAAATGGACTTAATAGATATTTACAGAACAGCTTCAGAACACACATTCTTCTCCTCAGAATATGGATCATTTTCAAGGATAGACCATATAATAAACCACAAGTCTTAAAAATTCAAAAATATATAAAGTATTTTCTCTGACCACAATGAAATAAAACTAGAAATCAATATTGTTAAAATGTGCATACTACCCAAAGAAATGTACAGATTCAATACAATGCCTATCAAAATACCAATGGCATTCTTCACAGAAATAAGAAAAACAATCCTAACATTTATATGAAATCACAAAAGATTCAGAATAGCTAAAGCTATTTTAAACAAAAAGAACAAAACTGGAAGAATCACATTACCTAACTTTAAATTATACTACAGAGCTATAGTAACCAAAATGGCATGGTCCTGGAATAAAAACAGACACATAGACAATGGAACAGAATAGACAACCCAGAAACAAATCCACACACCTACAGTGAATTCATCTGTGACAAAGGTGCCAAGGACACACACTGGGGAAAAGATAGTCTCTTCAGTAAATGGTGCTGGGGAAACTGGATATCCATATGCAAAATAGGGAAACTAGACTCCTGTCTCTCATCATATATAAAAATCAAATCAAAATGAATTAAACAATTAAATCTAAAACCTCAAACTATGAACCTAAAAAAAGAAAACATTGAGGAAACTCTCCAGGACATTGGAGAGGGCAAAGCATTCTTGAGTAACACCCACAAGCACAGCAACCAAAGCAAAAATGGACAAATGAGTGTCACAACAAGTTAAAAAGCTTCTGCACACCGAAAGAAATAATCAGCAAAGTGAGGAGACAATCCACAGAAAGAGACAAAATATTTGTGAACTATCCATCTGACAAGAGATCAATAACCAGAATGGATTATTATATACAGAGTAAAAACACCTGTATAGGAAAAAAATCTAATAATCTAATCAGAAAATGGGTAAAGTATCTGAAGACACTCATCAAAAGAAGACATACACATGGCAAACAGATATGTTGAAAAATTTTTAGCATCACTGATTATCAAAGAAATGCAAATCAAAACTACAATGAGACGTCATTTCACCCAATTAAAGTAGTTTTTATCCAAAAGACAGGCAAAAGAGGATGCTGGCAGGGATGTGGAGAAAAGAGAACCCTTGTACACTCTTGATGGAAATATATCTTAGTACAGTCATTATGGACACCAGTATGACAGTTCCTTAAAAAGCTAAAAGTAGAAGATCCATAAGATCCAGCAATCCCACTGCTCAGTATATACCCAAAATGAAAGAATTCAGCCTGGGCATGGTGGCTCACGTCTGTAATCCCAGCATTTTGGGAGGCCAAGGTGGGCAGATCAGGAATTCAGGAATTCGGGACCAGCCTGGCCAACATGGTGAAACCCCGTCTCTACTAAAAATATAAAAATTAGTCGGGCGTGGTGGCACACACCTATAATCCCAGCTACGCAGGAGGCTGAGGCAAGAGAATTGCTCGAACCCGGGAGGTGAAGGTTGCAGTGAGTCAAGATCGCACAATTGCACTCCAGCTCTGGGTGACAGCAAGGCTCGGTCTCAGGAAAAAAAAAAAAGAAAAGAAAAAGAGAAATCAAAGAGATATCTACACTCCCGTGTTTATAGCAGCACTAGTCACAATATCCAAGATTTGGAAGCAATGTAAGTATTAATCAACAGATAAATAGATAAAGAAAATGTGGTACATATGCATAACGGAGTGAAATTAAGCCATAAAAAAGAAGGAGATCCTGTCATTTGCAACAACATGGATGGAATTATGAGACATTACGTTAAGTGAAATAAGCCAGACACAGAAAACTAAACTTTGCATGTTCTTACTCATTTGTGGGAGCTAAATATTAAAGCAATAGAACTCATGGAGATAGAAAGTAGAATGATGGTTACCAGGTACTTGGAAGGGTACTGGTGGGGCAGGGATGTGGGCATAGTTGATGGGAACAAAAATTTAGTTAGACAGAATAAGTAAGATTTAATATTTGATAGCACAACAGGATGACTATGGCCAACAATAATTTGCTGTACATTTTCCAGTAACTAAAATAATATAATTGAAATGCTTGTAACACAAAGGAATTATAAATGCTTGAGGTGATGGATACCTCATTTATCCTGATGCTATTATTATTCATTGTATGCCTGAATCAAAATATCTCATGTACTCCATAAATATACATACCTATATTTATATATATTTTAAAATATATAAAAAAGTTTCACAGGCAACCAATAAATTGATAAATGTTCATTTATATCTAGAACTGTAAATTATCAATCATGGATCAGTTTGAACCAAGTCAAGTTTAAAACTTGTTTTTGCGATAATAACAATATGGAATGTAATGATCATGGGTACTAAGTATTAGCATCTTAGTAACTTATTAGGTGATATATTATACATAATCCCAAGATGATATATTATATAGAATCCCAAGATGATATATTTTATAGAATCCCAACATTTGTTGGCTAAAATAAAAACAAAAATTTTCTGACCATTTCTGTGGGCCAGGAATTCAGAAAGATTTTGCTGAGTCCCTTTGGCTTAGGTTCTCATGAAGTTGCAGTGATTATGTCATCAGGGCCGAGTGTCATTGGAAGACTTGACTAGGATGGAAAGTTTACATGGTTTTGGCAGGAGGCCTTGATTTCTCACCACAAAAACCTCTCCATAGCCTCACTTCCTTTAAATGTGAGCCTTTGTTAAGAATGCTCATGCCACATCTAGCCTCCCCTAGAGCAAGTAATGAGAGAGAGGGGAAGAGAGAGAAAGAGAGAGAGAGAGAGAGATGTCTTCTATAATCAAGTCTCTAAAATGACAAAAGACCACTTCACACTTGATTCTATTAGAGGCCAGCCAATAATTTCAGTCCACACTCAGTGGAAAAAGTAGTTAGGCTCTACCTCTTAAAAAGAGGAGTATCAAAAACTATGTAGCTGTTGTAAAACTACCACAGGTTTCTTAACATATGTGTCTTCAAGCCTCTAGGGATTCTCACTTTACTATTGTATTTTGGTATTGTCACAACTTGCATAGATTTTTAATTACATAAATAATTCAAGGTAATTGAAGGAAAGGTAAGTAGTAGTGATAGCAAAAATTAAAACTTTATAAGCTATAAGGAGTGAGTAGAAAGTAAAATTGAAAATACGTATGACAGAGCAAACAATAGACAGATCAGTGTTTTAAAGCAGATAAAGACAGATTTCAAGAGAAGAGTTATCTAAGAAAAATTTGTCCTTTGATACTAGAAGAAAAGATAAGAATCGTGAAGATATAAATGTCTTAGGAGGGGTGGGGGAAATAATTATGTTTTGCTTAATTATGTCTATTTTCTCAGTGAAGTACAAATAAAGATTTTTTGTTGAGAATTAGAAGACCACTGGTTAGTAGAAAATGTGCAGAGATGGGAAGACTTTTTTTTTTAACAATGTCATAGGATAAAGGAAAGTTCTAGAATTAAAAATTAAACACTAGAGAAGCTTTCAAAGTTCAGTCGATGTTATAATTCACATATATGGTGGCATTTAGCATTTCAGGCTGTCATTTATGAATGCTTATTTTGTGCAATGTACCGAACTAAGTCCTGTGCAGATACTGGCAGTTTTACTGTCATCACAACCATTTGAGGTAGGTGTTATTGTTTTAGAATAAAGGAAACTGGAAATCCTGGAGATAATTTACTTTCCAATGTCAAACAACTACATGCAGCATAGACAAAATTTAAACCCAGGTCTATGTGACATAAATATTTATGCTATTAACAACTACCTTGGGTACCAGGAGGTAACTTGCTTCAGTTTAGGAGCAGGGATGTGGAATCAGTCATCTGGAGCTAGGTGCTATTAAATTTAACCAAGAAAGAAAGAATAGAAAACAAGGCAAACAAGGATGCTGATGATAATGTCATTTGGGATATTGATCATGAGGTTCAAGTTAGATCAGAAAAGGAAATGAGAAGAGGCTTGATAGACTGAGGAAACATGGAAAGGGTCAAGAAAGCATCATCCCATTTCCTGTTAAGTTGCTGAAGCATCAATCAATATTGATTCACACTACTGCACACATGAGACCCTGCTTTTCTACCTCAAACTGTCAGAACTAGAGTTATCCCAGAGGTCATCTCACCAGTTTCATAATTTTTGAAATAAAAATCTAACATTCAGTAATATTAGAGACAAGATTGTTGAAACTGAGGTTAAGTGGAACTTTTCTTATTGCTTCATAATTGATACCTGAGTCTGCACTGGGACCTGATTAATCCTAAACATTCATACATTCTTTTTTTTTTTTTTTTTTTGAGATGGAGTCTCGCTCTGTCACCCAGGCTGGAGTGCAGTGCCGTGATCTTGGCTCACTGCAACCTCCACCTCCTAGGTTCCAGTGATTCTCCTGCAAATGATCCACTCGCCTTGGCCTCCCAAAGTGCTGGGATTACAGGCATGAGCCACCGTGACCGGGTCTATGTTCTTACATTCTAAGGACACCTACAGTTGAAGACTGATGTCCAAGTGCATCTTTCCCCAAATGTATCAGAGCAGAAAACTAGCACAGAGAGAAGTTAGAGTAGGACGTTCGATGGATCCAAGATTTATGAGCCTGGAATTCATATAGTTTTGGAGTCCCACTTACAAATATACAAATACTTTTACTATTTGCATATTTTATAAATTCAGTAACTATATAAATATAATTCTAGATCTTATCTCAGGACCTTTGTAAATAAGGGGTCCAGAAACTTAATCTTCAGGAATTTATGGTAAATTATTTCTTAGTAAGGAATCAGCCATATTCTTATGAGTTTAAGATTTGTAATGAGAGGTGATGTTCTGCCATTTCTTGGTGAAAGAAAGAAGCTACATTGTCTACGTTCAAACCAAATGAGAAGAAAGTTCAAAAAATATGTTCCATAACTTATAATAATGTAAGCAACAGTACTGTTGATTTGCCCCGTATTTGGGGGTGCAGTGAATGAGAGTTAGGGGGATCCCAGTTTTTTACATGGGAATGACAGTGAATTCCATTGATGTATTGGAAGGTAATTGGGTTAAAACTATCCTGCAAACATTTCTTTCAAGAGGGGCTTTCCACTTGGTGAGCAGACACCAGCGAGAAGAGACTGTGAGATGAACCACCTTAAGACCCTCCAAATAATTCATACATGTGCCCCAGTGAGGTCCTGTATTTGGATGCTTGATACAAGGAGGACACATATTGACAAGAATTAGAGAAGTATCTAGGAGCAACAAGGACGGTTTTATATCTGTGACCTTTTGAATAAAGAGATACTAGTGCCTTTTCTTTAATCTTTCTGTCTCTAGACACAGAAGAGTTAAGGGAGGAAATAAAAGAGCTCCTCAAAATCTCCTCTTTATGTCCTCTTTAAATGGCCTTATTTGTCACAAAGAGATAAGTAAAAGGGTTTCACTAAAGTTCAGTAGAAAATAATAATGAGAGAAACACACACACACACACACAAATTGTATCCCATTTTATTAGAACTTCTATGTAACCCATGTTGAGACCTCAAAAAATTGTACAATTAGAATGTGCTAGTATTAGGTGTAGAATTCAGGACTCCAAATCTGCTTTCATCTTTCCATAAAACTAAGCTGCTGACTTTGTAACTTGAATTCATATATCAACTATAATCTAATCACACTTATTAAATACGTGGTTTTATGAAAGATAAATATTTCCTTTTATATTATTAAACTATGATGAAGTATTCACTGAGTCTGACACTACTCAAAAACCAAAGATGGATGGCCAAGCTCAACCTCTCACCTTTTCAGTTCTTCCTATGCAAATCAAAAAATCTCCTAAGCAACCTAAAATAGGACAGCTAATATAAATGTTCATTGCTCCAAAATCTCCATTTCTCTGTCTTTACCTTCTTGGGTTCATGTTATATTCATTTTGTTCATTTCTCAAGCCATTACCTTGTTTAATAACTTAGAATGGCATCATTGTGCATCAAGCAGTCTAACCCTGAATTGTTAATCTGGAATTAATTTCTCATCTCAACCAACCTCATCTCATCCATCTAGTTATTGACCCCAGTTTTAATCCTCAATATTACTCTTCACAAAAATTACAGTCATTGTCACATTCTTCTTCTACACTCCACGGTACTTGAAGAGGTGCTTTAAATCAGTATCTGCTTCAAATGAGTGTGCTTGGAATTTTTAGCGTCATGTTGGCACAATGTTTTTGCTTGCTGAAGATATCTGGAAATTTGAAACTTAGATATATTTAAACCTCAAAAAGACCATACATATAATAATAAATCAGCACTAGTTTCTAGAAAACTAAATTAAAGAGAATAAATTAATCTTTATTCTTATGTAATAGAAAGCCATGTTATTTATGAAACCATTTTACTTTAACTTACCAAATATTTACTAATCTCCTATTATATGTAAAATGTCAGGGGTACTATAGTAAATGTATAAGACAAAAACCCTTATGTCCACAGAACTTAAAGTTTAATTGATAGTGAGGAACAATAGGAAACATAAGTCAAGTGGTAGGGATTTAGTAGGCAATAATTGCTTTGTAGAACATTAGAGAAGGAAAGAATGATGGAGAATATGGGCAGAGTGTTTAATGATAAGTCAAGGAATGCATCACTGAAAAGAGGACAGTGATAAAGGCTTAGAGAGGTAAGGGAGTGAGCCTGAAACTATCCTGGGAAAAGCATTCCAATCAGCGAGAACAGACAATGCAAAGATTGAAAATGGTATTGGACACATTGTGTTTTATGATTCATAAATTCAATTCTGGCCAACTTACTGATATTAAGTTTGATATTGTTGTTCTCAAGAGTATATTTTAACCACTTCATATGATGGTTAACTGTTATGCTGACTGTGTATGGGACTATGTCTGTCCAAAATTTGTACGTAGATGTTCTAACCCCTAGTACATGAAAATGTGACTATTTGGAGATAAGGTATTTAAAGAAGTAATTGAGAGTAAATAGTATCAGGAAGGCATAAAGACATCCTCTACCCATTAAGCAGAGAGATCGTAAAATAAACAAACTTGGTAACATTTGATCTTAGACTTACTTCTAGCCTTCAGAACTGTGAGGAAATTAATTTCTGTCATTGAACCCACAAAGTTTGTGGCATTTTGTTATGGCAGCCCTCACAAACTAATACATTCACCATTTAACAATTCTAAGATATAAATGAATAATTTTGCAAACCAAAAGTACATCTTTATGGGATACTGTTGTAGGACACGTAAATAAGTTGTTTTGCTTTCCAGAAAACCTATTAGTGCTATGGTGAGATATGGGGAATCATAGGAAGTACAAGTCACTGCACAGTTATGGTTTATTGTATAGTCTGTTCTGATCATATTAGTCTGGATTAATAAGAATAAAAGTTATTCTGGAATCTTACCAAGGTCGACCTTGGTTACATAAAACACAGCTGTGGAAATATTAATTTTCCTATAATACTGGATTATATTATAAAATCAAGCCAGTCAGAAAATCAAGATATTGGAAACATATTTCATTCAAATCTCTGCCTCTTTCTTGTAAGAGAGTCTAGTTTTTAAAGCAGTGCTTATAAAAGGCATACTTGGCAAGCACCCTGCACAATGACAAATATGCTTCCCTCTTCAGGAGGACGTGACAGCCAGCAGGGGCTTTGGAGAGCCTGCAATTTGTGAGCGGGTAATTTTTTTTCACAAACCTTATAACCCATGAAGTAAACCATGCACAGATAATCTGCCTGTTCTCCAGGCTTCTTTTGATTAAGTGTATAAAAGAGCAAAGATTTATGAGGGGATGTTGTTTCTGCATTGACCTCTTGTGGTGCTCCTTTCAGAATATGATAAATGGCACCATCTGATTCCAGAAGGGCGATACAGGACAGTGTTCTTATCAAAACCATTATAGGGGTGAATTTGCAGATTCTTGCTGATTACTCTTCCAGGGAGCTTACACTCAGCAGAAATAGACCCATCTTGACTTCAGCTGTGCCTGTCATTAACACCTTCTGTGGAAAGAAAATTCCAACAAGTCTCTGTTAATTCCAATTTGTACCAAGAGTTTTCAAGAAGCTAGTGATGAACCTAGCTGGGTTCGGCATTGTATCTTCACCTGCAATGATTCTACAGCCTAAAATAGCTTACAGGAAATCAAGAGGAGAAAGCATCAAGATTCTGGATTGGTAAAGTTCATCCCTTGTACTCACTCTTCTTATTGCTAATGTGCCTAAAAATTATCATGATAATAGTAGCTGCTACTTTTGAGATTGCTTTTAATTCTGCATATGGCATTTACACTTATCATCTTAAATGCTCAAAACACTTGTCTGAATTAGGACCTCTAATACTCTCACTAAGGAGATGAAGGAATTGATGTACAGAGAAGCTAAATAATTTGTGCAATGTCACACAAATCAAGAGTTGATGTAGGATTCAAACCCAGACAGTTTAACTCCAAAATTTGCTAGCTTAGCTCCTAAAATATACTAAACAGATGATATGCAATGGATACTTGGTACCTTTAAGTAGCTCTGTCTTTTCCAAATTAATTTTCTTCTTCAGAAAAACTATCAGAATTGACACATCTCGCAACTTAGTTCTAAATAGTTACATGTTCATTATGAAAGGATGACTTTGTCTTCTGATTTACATGCTGAATGTTTTCTTCTTCTCTCTCCCCAGGCCCCCACTTCTCATCTCTCTACCTGTATCATGTCCCAGAAAGATGACATAATGGACTACATGAAGAGGTTTCTTCTTTCAGGTTTCTGGTGGATAGCCATTGGGGGGTCAGGCAATACACTGGAAAAGGAGAATCAAGTAATAGTCCTTATTACTATTTTTCCATCCTTGTAATCCAGCCACGATCCAGTTGAATCTCTTGACTATGTTCATCTTAAGAAGATTTCAACTCCTTAAGATGAACTTTCCACAAAGACTTTTCAGTCTTCAAACAGACCCCTTTCCTGTTCGGACCATTGGGTAGGAATGGTGCTCCACTCTTACTAACTGTAGGATACCGTGCCATCTTTTGCACTTTTCCTTGTGTTTTAAAATTTGTATGTTATCCTTTACAAAACCCTCCTTTTCATAATTTGTCATAATTTGTATATGCTGTTTCTTTGGTGACCTGAATTGGTAGAGTTTGAAAAGTTGTTTGGCCTAATATGGAATGTTAAGCTTAAGCATGCTTGTCCATAGCCTTCAAGCATTTTCTGAATCTCTCTAAAAATCCATCTCTGCTGGATGCCTTTGACTTATGAAATGCCAGGGTCCAAATTGATCTAAAACTAAATTTGTGATTTGGGGAAAAAACCAAAACTAAACAAAAAATAAAAACAAAACAAACAAAAAACTCACAATGGCCTACAATTATGGATCTTGTCCTCTACATAGGAAAAAAAAGTGCATCTCTATTTTCAAAATTCTCTAGTGATCATTAGTGTTTAAAATAGACTTGCCAGGGTGAGGCAAGAGAATCCCTCGAGCCCAGGAGTTCAAGATCAGCCTGGGTAACATGGCAAAACCTCGTCTCCTTAAATCATAAAAAAATTTAAAAAAATCTGGGCATGGTGGCACATGCCTGTGGTCCCAGCTACACGGGAGGCTGAGGTGAAAGAATTGCTTGAGCCCAGATGACTGAGGCTGCAGTGAGTCGTGATCACTTACTACACTCCAGCCTGGGCAATATAGTGAGAATTTGTCTCAATAAATAATAAATAAATATGAAACAAAATAGGTTTGAATATTTTTCAACCATATTTAATGTCTTAAAATTTTTTGGTTTTGAATTAAACAAGAAGATACAGATTATTCCTTGGCTAGAAAGCAAGAACTCCCCCAAAACAGTGAAATATTGATCAACTGTGCATTAGAATTATAATCATCATATTGAAGGAATATTGATGTAGGCCTCAGTGAGTGTGCACAATAGTTTCTATGTTATAATCCATAAAGATACATATTGCTACCAAATGAAGCTGTTAGTAGTATGCCTTGCTCCAATCTCAGCCATATTCCCACTTTGGCATTTCTGGATTCTCTGTCGATTCTATTTCTATTTAGATAATTCTGTCAGATTACTGTTGTTATCTTCATTGTTCTGGCATTAATGCTGCCCACTTCATTTTGAACTCTTTAATATCAGTGTTAGAGATATCTTACATGAGCCAAGACGTGACTCTAACTAGGTTAATTAATTGGAAGATCCATCTATTTGGGCCAACATTATATTTTTTAAATTTGTGCTTACTACTTCAACTTGTTCAATGGCCATGATGAAATTTCCAAGGAATGCCAAGAACCTTGCAAATGTGGGTCTAGTCTTGTATTCAAAGAGGAGGAGGGCAAGTGGGTAAAAGGACTCTAGCCCATTGCACAAGAGTAGGGAAAACCCCAAATGCATACATTCTACTGATTGGGTTTAATTATACCACCTTTGTGTTCAGAAAACAAGTTAGTAGGAACTGCAATTTAAGATTTCTTACCCCAAAGTTGAATCACCACTCAAATTGCTTAAAAGTTACCTCACACATATATATCTATCCATTTATGTAGAACATTATTGAATTTCACATATCCAGGTAGATAGCTATGACACCAAGATTTTCAAGGTTGCTGAAAAGAAGCGAAGGTAAGGGTTAGTGGTTTTCAGACACTAATCACAGAAAAACCTGCTACTTTTATAACAGAAACAAGTTTGACCCTTAAACTACGATTGTTTTCTTTCAGTAGTGATAGAATTGGAGACTTGGCTCCATCCCCAAGAGAACACAATTTTATATTTTCCCTTTAGCTCAGACAAAAGTAATTTTCTTCATGCCAATATGTTTTTTTAGTCGGAACATTTTATGACTAGCTTACATTACCTCACCTTTGTACTATTCCCCCTTGAGAATAATAATAAAAAAAAACCTTTAACTCAAAGTATTTTTTTTATTTTTTCTCTTCTTTTTTCCTCTGTTAGTAAATCTATTTGAGAGAAAATGAGAATTGCTTAGACAACTCTAATGATTGCTATCATTTCAGAATAGTTTCTTGACTATTGATTAAATTGCAATGCTACATGTGAACACAGTTGTGATCAGATTTCAAAAAAACAGAGTTCTGATTTTGCTTTGGTAGACTATAAGTTAGTTAAGGCAGTTATTTACTTGAAAATAAAGCCCAAGTCTGTCAAGATATTTTTCTTTGCATATTTATACACAGCAAACAATAAAAACAAAATGCATTGTTTTCTGTACATTGTTAAAGTACCTACTCAGAGCAATGTGACATACCTTTAGTGGCATGTGATGTATTCAACAAGATCAACTAGTTTCTTAAGGTTTGGGAGAATGTAAAGTGCCAAATCATAGCGTGGTTGCACCAGTCAAATAACAGTGATGAATGGGTAAGTTGTATTTATACTGGATCTTTTCTATTTTCCTAATGTACTCTCGTTTATTCTGAATTTATTTCTGTGCAACATTTTTCTCAAAAACTTGATCTATTAGTCACTAAGTCTAAGGACAAGTGAAAAGTTATCTCATACAAAAAGAAAAAGTTTGGAAATATCACCACCAGTGAAGTCCCAGGAACACATAAGAAATATATGACGGTGTTCTCTAATTAACATGTGAGAAAAGAATTAATGCATAATATGAAAGAAATGTATTTTAATTTAGCATGTATGAAAATTACAAGTATATACTAGCTGTGCTTTAATTTAACTTTACCACTTAAAATTTCTGTCTAAATAATGATAATATTTAGGGCAAAAGAAAGAAAATGGTGTAAGCTCTGAAATTAACTAGAGTAAAATAAATAAACAAATGTTATAATTTGACCAACATGAAGAGGAAAAGGATAATTGACAAAGGTGTATAAGGTATGATTGCTAAGGTCCATCCTCTAAATTCTATCCTCTCATACCATGAAGAGCAGGGAAGACTCTCTTATCATAGTCAAAGGGAATATTTTGTCTTATTGAGAGATTACAAAGTGGTTACTATGATGGGTTTGATATAAGAAAGGAAGAAAGTCACTGGAGTATGGATAAGAAGCCTGGCTCTTCTATTACATGGTTGTATAAATCTTCAGAAATCATTTCACCTCTTTGTCTTACTTTCTTCATCCAGTAGTATACAGTAATGATTAAGATTGCTTGTTTAGAAAGCAATTTGCTAAGGTAAAAATTGCAGTCCATCATTCATGTGTGATGTTGGGCAAGTTTCCTAATGTCTCTAGATCTTTTTCCTCACTTTCACAATTAGATCATTAAAGTACCAGCTCATAGGATTTTTGTGAAGATTAAGTGAGAAAATACATTTCAGTCATTTAGATTGCTGCCTAGTCAGTTGTAAATTCTTAATAAAAGTTGCCTTTAACATTTCATGATACTGTCACAAATCAATTAAACTTTTAAATTTTATTTTGATTAACATTGTATTTTATTAACATACTGTATTTATTTAAGATTTGAATATTAAATGAGAACAGTGACCTCTTATATTTGGCTAGCTTGTTTATATGAAATTCTGCATTAATAAATGTTTTGCCAAAGTGTAAGGAAGAGAATAAACCATTTAAGGGATAATACATCTGGCTCAACTCAGATAAAAGCAACTGGACATGTGGGACCATCAACGCTCCTTCTTCCTTCTGACTGACCTGGCAGCCACTTTGCAAGATTCCATCAGCAGCAGAAATGTGATAAGTTGAAATGAGGAGGTTCTTGCGGTGCCCAAATAAAAGAGAAAGCTTATTTGCTTTAGAGATTAGCTTTGAATTCCCCAAAAATGTTTCACATAAAAGCTGTTTTGAAAATGGTCTTTGGAAAAACTAGGACCTGTGCAGAAAAATCTGGGCCTGTGAAGTAAGTGGTATTATGTAAGCCGCAGTTGTGGTGGTATGTTATCCTTACTACAGAAAATTCTGTAGAGCTCCAGAAACATAGCAGGGTCTTGAGAGAGAGAGAGAGAGAGAGAGAGAGAGAGAGAGAGAGAGAGAGACAGACAGACAGACAGACAGAGAGACAGAGAATTAATTGTGATAAAATATACATAGTCTGAAATCTACTATCTTAATTTTTGTTTTTGAGACAGGCTCTCTGCTGCCCAGGCCAGAGTACAGTGGCATGAACATACATCACTACAGCCTTGAATGCCTAGCCTCAAGTGACCCTCCTACCTTAGCCTCTCAAGTAGCTGGGACTACAGGCATGTGTCACCATGCCCAGCTAATTTTTAAATATTTTGCAGAGACAGGGGTCTTGGCTCATTTCCCAGTTCAAGACCAAGTCTTGAACTCCTGGTCTTAAGTGGTCTTCCTGCCTCTACCTTGCAAAGCAGTGGGACTAAGGGTGTGAACCCCCTCACCCAGGTTAACTGTTTTTAAGTGTACAGTTCAGTAGTGTTACATATATTCACATTGTTTAGGAACAAATGTCCAGAACTCTTTTCATCATACAAAACTGACACTCTATGCCCATTAAAGAACAACTCCTTATTTAGCTCTTCCCACAGCTCTTGGTTACTCTTTCTATTCTCTATCTTTATGAATTTGACTATGCTAAGTACCTCAGATACATGAAATTATAAAATATTTATCTTTTGGTGACGTTTCATTTTGGCATACTTTTTTAAGTTTCACCCATGTTGCAGCATATGTCAGAATTTGCTTCCTTTATAAGTTTGAATAATATTCCATTGTATTTATATACCACATTTTGTTTATCCTTCCATTCGTCAATAGACTGGACTGTTTTCACCTTTTGGTTCTTGTGGATAATGCTTCTATGAACATGAGTGTACAAATGTCTCTTCAAGATCTTGACTTCAATTCTTTTGGATGTAACTTTGCCCAGAAGTAAATTTGATGGATTACATGGTAATTCTGTATTTAATTTTTGGAGGAACGTACATACTGTTTTCAATAGCAGCTGCATTGTTTCACATTCCCACCAACAGGGCACAAGAGTTCCATTTTCTCCACATCTTCACTAACATTCTTTTTATGTTTATTTTATTTTTTTAAATAGCCATTCTTATAGGTATGAACATAGAAGGAACTTTAAATTTTTCTTTCTTTTTCTCTATATTGTAAGCTCCTCAAGTCAAGTCTCGTAAGTGTCTTGTTTATTGCTATAACCCCTATACTTCATACAGTTCCAGAACTCAATAGAGCTTCCATAAAGGTGCATTAAATATAAGAATAAACGGAGCACCTTTTATTATGAGTTTTGGCACCTTGAGGGTTTGCAACTCTGTGATATACCAGGCAGCAGCGTTTCAGGCAAGGTGATTTTCCAGCAAGCTCAGGAAGCAGATCAGAGGTGATGCACCTCTCTGGAGAGATTTATGAGCAGCAAATATCAACCAAATGGCTGCTAGGGAGGAATACAGATAGACAGGAATTTCTGTAAGGATACAGGGATTACCTGAATGCTTTCGAGAGCCTCTCTGGGACTCACTCAAATTATGAAGGGAGATATTTGACTTATGAGAGGTAAAAAGAAAGGATAGTACTGACTCTGACTTCTTACAACTAGGATAAGCCAACGCATTTTAGATAATATAGTTTAAATGACTATAATCTGGTTTAAGTTCTAAATAGTTATACTCTCACCCCCTTGATTGGCTAAACTTTATCTATTTATGATTTAGTATTTCTGAGTAAGTAGCTCATTATATCTTCACATTATAAATAAATTGGTGGTAATACTATTTTGGGCATTACTAAAAATATTTGATGATAAAGAAGAATTGATAATGGACACCACCTATTAGCTTTCATGGCCTCGAAATGAGCTTAGTTTGACAAAGGCTTCCACTAGATAATGCTTCTTTACATAAATAGGGTTTACTCAAAATATAGATGGACACAGATGTTAATTAACAATTGACAGGACGTAAAAGAACGAACACAAGTTATATGATTATCTCCTGTGCTTTTGTTTATTGTATCTTTTTATGAAACAGCCCAAACTTGGAGCTAAGTAAACTAAAAATGTGAAATTTGTTAATTGGGAATAAAAGTAGGGACAAAAATAATAGAAGATGCAGAGAAAGCTGAAGTTATGCGAGAGTAGAGACTGTAAGTCTGCAGAGAATACAGAGCAGTAAGGAGAGACAATAAAGCAGATGAGTGACAACTGATAGACAAAACAGAGAGGTTTCCCATGGTTCCAGAGAGGGGAGGAAAGAGTAGGTTGTATGTACGGTTGACTCATTTTATAATAAATTTTCTGTTCAACTTCAGCCTACAGTGTCATTAAAATCATCTCACTTTCTCTTAAAGCAATCTGAGTCTCTATTTCATCATTTGAAATGAGCCTAAGAAGAGAACAGTGTCTCCTTGGGAAACCTGATCCCAAACCTACTTTTATCTGCTGATAGCAGTTTCATTGTCCATTAAACTTTAATTTGTAAATTGATTAAATGCAATGGAAATTCAGGTGAAAACGTTTTGCGTATCTTCTTATTACTCAGTATATTATAAGTCATCTGCTTTTATTATGGAAAAATTAATGCTGGAATTACACAGAAGTGCCATTTGTTGAGGACTTTTATGCAGTAGGCATAGAATAAGGCAAGTAAAGATTTAGACTTCAAAATAACTCTATAAAATCGGTCATAATATCTTATTTCAAATATTAAAAAATTATGCCTTGAACATTTAAAGATTTTTTCAGGAGTTACATTCAGGTCTGTAAATAATTCAAAAACAAAAGCTCTGAAACATTATGGTAGAATGAAAGAAGACCCTTCCAGCTTCTGCATAGAAGATGCTAGCTAAATCATGCCAAAGAAACATTTATCTTTAGTTTTCAAACATTCATAGCATGTATAGCTACTAATAATTGGCATGGCAGTGAAAACTGAGATTTTTAAATATAGCAATAAGTTTTCATAAATTTGGAAGGTGAGATCCTGTGAAGAGTGCCCGTAGAGCTGATGAAAGACAATGGCCTTGTTTGCCTCTATTGAAAACCAACTCTCTTCAGGGTTATCCAATGAATAAAACAAATTCTGACTTAAGTTGCTTTCCCTGAATTTGATTACAATTCCACGGACTACGTATCTTTGCAAATACAGATCAGTACATTTTTATTATATGTATATATTTTTCTATTATAATTGTTGCACTTGAAATATAATGACAAGATTTCTGTCTTCTCCCATTGTTCTCTTAGCTGATCTCCCTGTTTCGTAAGAGTCTTCACTGAAATCATTTGCAAAGTGCAACCAGGATGATCCTTTAAATCATTAACAGAAATATATCTACACGTCTACTTAAAACTCTTCGATGGCTATAGATTTTACTCAAACTACTGTGTCAAAATTCCCAGCATGTCCTAAAGGCTTCAATGTGAGCTTGTCTTGCTTTCCTTTCTGTTTGCTTGTTTTTAAGCCTCTGAATCCCAGGCTTTTTCTCTCTGTCTGGAACACTAGTATGAATTTTCTTTATTCCCTGTGGGGTTTTTTCTCCCATTTTTCTATTGTTAGAGAAAATGTATCTGAACAGGACATTCAATATTTGTTCCAAGTTGCGTCCATCCTCTCCACTTCTACATATTTTCAA
Source organism: Theropithecus gelada (assembly GCF_003255815.1). Taxonomy (NCBI): domain Eukaryota; kingdom Metazoa; phylum Chordata; class Mammalia; order Primates; family Cercopithecidae; genus Theropithecus; species Theropithecus gelada. The sequence goes on along the minus strand of NC_037672.1, from coordinate 83,712,179 downwards.
AGAGTAGTTGTGTTTATTCCAAACAACGTGACCTTCCCGATACAAGTAGTTATGGACCAAGATGGTCCCCTATTAAGTAACAGTCATTTCCTGAGACTTTGGAAGTGGGGCCAAAAACATTATGTCTTAGCCTTAATTTTCCAGGATTTAAAAATAAATAAATAAATAAACCCAGAAACGGAGTGGATTTCATTTTCTTTTAGGTGAACCAGATGTGAGGAAATTTCATTTGTGCTAAGATACATGTAAGTAGCAATACACAAACAGAAGCTGTCTGTGCCCACGCCACTGCTCCCCCACAGAAACTTCCTAGGTTTCCTTCAGTGCTTCTTGCAGTCAATGGTTCTGACATCTGCCTGAGTGCCAGCTGCACTCCTGATTTTACGTTTCACAAGGTACCATGGTATCCTAATCATCAGTAATATAATGGATGCCCTATTACGCTACTTGCACTTTACTGATTCACAAAATTAAACGGCATCCTCAATTTCCTCTGAAAATCATATTGTATTGACTTCTCATTTCAGTCATGGCTGAGTATTCATGGCTAGTAAGATCCTGTCTCGTATCCCCCACTCACTCCTGGTCCTGCATTTCAGTTCAGTGCTTAGCTAGAGTCAGCCTTGTTTGTGCCCCAATATGCCAGCTGATTGTTATTAAGTAGAATTACTCAATTCAATTACCTATTTTGAAAACCAATAGAATTTGAGCACAGAATTATAAACAATTGTCATTGCCATAAAAATGGAATTGAATATTTTGAAAAGAAAGAAAAAATATTTTTAAAAGTACTGGGAATTTAGGCATGGGCAAGTTAATTCTAAAAGGTTGAGGAACAAATAATATTGCATTCATATTTGGCTTTATATCAATATTTGGCAAACAAATATACACTTTTATATTTAAGTTGAAATAGAATATATAAGTTTTAAATGTGTTTTTCTCCCACAATTTAAAGTGGATTTTAATTAGTCTATCATTTTCCTAAGCCCTCTTGCATTGTATAATAGCACTTTTACTGACCTCTTATTGCTTAAAGCTGAACTAAAGTGAGTTATTAGTCCCCCTTTCCCCATCAAAAAATCCAAAAGCAAGCCAAAAAACACACTCTCCCCCCCACCCCAAGACAGGGCCTTGCTCTGTTGCCCAGGCTAGAGTTCAGGAGTGGCCTGATCACTACTCTGCAGCCTTGACTTCCTGGGCTCAAGCAATCCTCCTACCTCAGCCCCCCAAGTAGCAGAAACCACAGATGCATGCCACCACATCTGGTTAATTATTTTTTTTTATTTTTTTGTAGAGACAGGATATCACATCTCACTATGTTGCCCAGGGTGGTTTCAAATTCTTGGGCTCAAGCAATCCACTGGCCTCAGCCTCCCAAAGTGTTGGGATTACAGGCATGAGCCATCACGCCTGAAGGAAAAAACAAAAAACAAAAACCAAACTACTTAATTTTACAATTTCTCATGGATTGTCTGATATTTTTGAATAGAGAGGCCAAGGTGAGGCAGAAAACATATTGGGAGGAGGTGTGTTCAGAGGTTTGAGTTTGCTAAGTGAGATTTGTTTGTTTTCTTACAAGAAGTGAATTCACTATTTAAGTAAGGAACATAAACCAGTGTTACAATGTCTCTGTTTATTTTAGTTACTTCTGCATTTATATTTCACCTTTTACTAAAAGGATTTAAAGCGGCTTATAGTAAAAACAATTCACTAAGACTGAACTATTAACAGAGATTGTTGTTATGTAACGTTTATTCCATTCCAATTCTATGTTGTATATGAAAATGTCCTTGTTTTCTAAAGAGATTGTAAACAGCTTGAAAGAAAAGTCAGCTCTATAAAACTGCATATGTATTTTCCTTTTTTCCTTCTCTTCACCTTTTAGTAATCTCAAAGAACAGAAACTTTATGATCAATGTTACAAACCTTCTTAAACCCATGAAGAACTTACCTATAATAATTTTTTAACACATGATCTGATTTTATTTTGTTTAGATGTGTACACATATATGTGGGTATGAAAGGGAAGGTGACTGCTTTTAAAGATGATTTTGTGATACAGATTTTATTTTTTATGTGTGGCTAGAAGACTTATAAAAATAAAATTCAGGTCGGGCACAGTGGCTCTCGCCTGTAATCTCAGCACTTTGGGAGGCCAAGGCAGGTGAATCATTTGAGGTCAGGAGTTTGAGACCAGCCTAGCCAACATGGTAAAACCCCGTCTCTACTATAAAATACAAACTTAACCAGGCGTGGTGGCGGGCACCTGTAATGCCAGCTACTGGGAGGCTGAGGCAGGAGAATCGCTCGAACCCGGGAGGCAGAGGTTGCAGTGAGCCGAGACCACCACTGCACTCCAGCCTGGACAACTGAGAAAGACTCCATTTCAAAAAAAAAAAAAAAAAAAAAACCATAAACAAAATTAAAAAGTAAAATTCAGGGCTTGCCTGCTTATCAATTTCCTAATTTCAATCTGAAAACGTCATCACTATTTTTTTTTGCCACACTACACCAAAAACGATGCCAGTTTAATAACTATAAATCTTTTTGTTCAGTTTTCTGCAATCGTTTCAAGGCTATAAAAATTCAACCACATTACTTATGGGTCTAATTTACTGACTCTGTAAATCTGCCCAAATGCTTGATTGACAACAGTGAATTCACTAATTTCTGGCAGACATTTTATATGAAAGGGTAAGCTCAGGTCTCCTATTCTTGGATGAGGTCGCTGTGATAACCCTATACATACTTTAATCTGAGCTCCAATAGTGGCAATCTTGTCGTGCCCCTTAGTGTCCAGTAGAACCAAAAGAGATTGATTTAATATTATTTCTATAGTTATTACAAGTGTCCAATCTCTGTTGTAAAAGAGAGAAAAATACCAGAATTTCAAATTTATTTTGGCCCTTGAGTCTAGTTCTGTTGAATCCTCAAAAATATCCAGTGTTTAGATCTGATTGATCAAAATAAAGAAAACTGTTTTATTAAATATTTGATACAATTGTGAGATTTTCAAAAACCGAATGCAAACACAGAGGAGCAAATATCTATTTTGCTTAATAAAATGTCTTTTAAAAAAAATTTGTAGAGGTTAATTATAGTTCCGATCTGCTCATTCCATTATGGAAATTATTAAAGATCGCTTCAGGATGTGGCCAAAGTAATGAAGTGCTGAGAGTAATAAATGTCATTTTTACAAATAATGGCTTCTGAGTAGCCATTTTAAATATTAAACCATTTAAACTTATCTTTTTGCATACTTATGATTTAGGGAAAGGCACTTTCTACTTATTGTGTGTCCTCTTCTGCATTTGTATGAGTACATGTTTACCTGTATGTTTATTTGTGCAGGGCATTGACATTGTAACCCAGTGATTCAGGTTGATTCTAATTCTATCAATGTGCATTTGAATTTGGAACGAATAAATATTACTAAAATGTAACTAATGTCATACTTCTGATAGCCTTCTTTAATGTATTCTATTTAATTATCTTCAGGTTTTGGCAAAAAGGTCATATCCAAATAGAAGAAGTGTATATTTCATGGGGGCAGGGACCCATAAATATTTTGCCAGCCTTTGTATGCCCCCACTTTCAAGGAGGGTGTCTGGGGTATATTTTGGTCTTAAAGGAGCAAACTCCAGAGTAAGTATGCCTGACTGGGAATCTGGTATTGCTACTTGCTTACTGTGTGATGTTTGGCCGGTTATTAACAAGTTCGTGCTTTAGTTTCTAAAAAGAAAAGAGAATAGATATGTTTTTCCTTGTACATGTAAGTAGGCTGTATCTACTCTGCTTTTTAGAATTAGTTCAGTTCCAGCAAAATGCTACATGCTTGACTAATTAAATAAGAAACTCAATCTTTTCATTTCCTTCCTTCAATCCATAGCCCATTTGAAAATTTTCAATTGAAATTGACCTCAAATCCTTTTCACGAATACTTAAATAAATGATCTCCTTATTTAGTGAGGGTTTGGCGTCACCCTTATTTTAAAATTTTTAATGTCCTCATAGTAGTATAAAAGTAGTTGGATCTTTAGAGTCAAATAGTGTGAATATTTGCGTTTGTACATGTGCGTATGTGTGTGTATTTGTATCATATATGCGAGATGAAAAACAGTGACTGTAGTTTGTATGATGTAACAATGCTTTCCCTTTTTCTAAGATAAAGATGGGCATCTATCTGCTCCAACAAAATATCTTAATATCTTACATTTACTTGACTTTCTCAATGCAAACTCACATAATTCACATTATTCTTCAAAAAGATCTTTAAAAATCACGCCTTAATAGAAAGCAGTATATATTACTTTCTGAATTAAAATATAAGCACTTTTTTGTTCTTTCTTTTAATTGTATAACATTTCTGTTTCTCTGTAATTGGAATATTTATATGTCAGTTAGAATGGTGATCATTAAAAAGTCAGGAAACAACAAACGCTGGAGAGGATGTGAAGAAATAGGAACGCTTTTACATTGTTGGTGGGAGTGGAAACTAGTTCAACCATTGTGGAAGACAGTGTGGCGATTCCTCAAGGATCTAGAACTAGAAATACCATTTGACTCAGCGATCCCATCACTGGGTATATACCCAAAGGATTATAAATCCTTGTACTATAAAGACACATGCACATGTATGTTTATTGTGGCACTATTCACAATAGCAAGGACTTGGAACCAACCCAAATGTCCCTCAATAATAGACTGGATTAAGAAAATGTGGCACATATACACCATGGAATCCTATGCAGTCATAAAAAAGGATGAGTTCCTGTCCTTTGTAGGGACATGGATGAAGGTGGAAACCATCACTCTTAGCAAACTATCACAAGGACAAGAAACCAAATGCCACATGTTCTCACTCATAGATGGGAACTGAACAATGAGAACACATGGATACAGGGCGGGGAACATCACACACTGGGGCCTGTCTGGGGGTGGAGGGCTGGGGGAAGGATAGCATTAGGAGAAATACCTAATGGAAATGACAAGTTGATGGGTACAGCAAACCAACATAGCACATGTATACCTATGTAACAAACCTGCATGTTGTACACATGAACCCTAGAACTTAAAAGTATAATAAAAAAATAAATATTTCTCAGAGGGGCTGTGTGTAAATTTAGTTTTAAAGGATGAAGAGAGATTAACCATGTGAAGGAATAAAGATGAAGAGGGAAGGAAATGCATGACTGTATGGATGAGAAGAAATCTCCTAAATTGCAGTGAGACAAATTGGTCATGGTTTCACTTCCCTGCTGTGGAGTCCTGGTGATGGGGTGGCATTTATCTACATAGGCCCTCCTAATAATGGTTCCATCAACATTATTGGCAATCAAAGGCTGAAGGGTTCACCAAAGTTAGAGACTGAAAAGTATCCATTAGATTCAACTATAAAGAGATTACTACAGCCCATGCAATGGAGTGGTGTGAATGTTGTACTATTATCTGAGCCTGATGGCAGAGGAGTAAGAGGTCAATGGGCAATAAACTCATGGTGACAGTACGTAGAGATTCTTGCTATAAAAATGATGATCTATGGACCATGGCATCAACCCCATCTAGGAGATACTTGTAAATGTAGAATCTCAGGTACCTCCTCACAACTACTGCATCAAACTCTGCACTGTAACAACATATTCATATGATTGCTCAGAACATTAATGTTTGAGAAGCATTGGTGTAGACATCCATTTTTAAAAGACTGTTTACAAAACAAGAGACAAAAATAAGGCAGTAGTTAGAGGAAGATAGATAATTTGTGAATTTTATTATTACTATAAAATAGATTGGGCATATGGAAAATGAAGATGGATAAGGTTTAAAGTGTATGATTTACAGGTAAGAGCAAATCAAATTTAAAAATAATTTGTTATTCTCAGTGTATAGATTTGGAAAACAAATTTCAGAGAGGTTAAGATATAATGTTTTGTCAAAGTTATACAATAGGATGGATAACCATATTCAAATGTGAGTCTGCCTGTCTCCAAAGCTTATACCCCCTTTTCCTGAGTAGGTTGATTGTTAATGAGAATAAATATACTTAATTAAGCAACAAATAAAAGCTATGGTGGTTGTGATTTTTAATTTTTGTATTATAATTGATGGTACCAAAGGGTGTCAGATTTACTTAATTTATTCATTTCCCAGTAATTTTATCTAGCAAATTTAGTAAATTTGGTTGATAAAATAATCAACAGCAATTTTTAGAAAATATTTTGTGAAATAATGGACTGACAACAGATACAGATACAATTGCTACCTATACGGACAGGAGACAGGGAAATACTGGATAGAAGGCTGCGGTTCCCTTGGCAAAGGCTCCATTCTAAAGCCTGAAGACCAGTGTTTCTAAACGAGGACAGGCATTTCTGTTTTTGCCCCCAAAAAGTTGCCTTATGGCTTGCCATGCCACCTATCCTGTCCCCATATAAAGCTCAAACCCCAAGCTCCAGAAGAGACCCACAAACAAGGAAACAAGGAGGCAAACAGACCAGCACCAGGGGGCCAGCAGACCAGTGGACCAGTGATGTTGAAACAATGTGGCATTGAAAGGGAGAAGAGCTGAGGGGAGTTCAGCTGTGGGTGGTCAGTCAGAGAAGAGTCGGGCCGCTGGGAGGCCCAACTCCAGGGGAAGGTCACTTCCCACTCCATCCCCTCTTTAAGCTCCCCATCCATCTCACTGAGAGTCACCTCCACCATTCAGTAAAAGCTTGCACTCATTCTTTGAGTCCGTGTGTGATCAGATTCTTTTGGGACATTGAGCAAGAGCTCGGATACAGAACACTGTCACACTGGCCCTCTGCCCTTGCTATAAGCAGAGGGTGCATTGAGCTAATTATTAACACACAAGCCGTCTGCAGATGGTAAAGCTAAAGGAGCACACTGCACATGCCCAGCTGGGCTTTGGGAGTTGCAGACACCCACTCCTAGATGCTACCCTGAGGCTGGAGCCCAAAAGCACTTGCCTTGGTTCCTGCACCTGCCCATCTGTGTGCTCCCCCTCGCATAAAGGCTGTGAGCTGCAGGGCAATCCAACAGGCAAGTTGCACCCCTGTCGCACATCTTGCCAGGTGAATCAGGGAACTCTCTCATTTCACTACTGTAGTTGCTACTATTTTTGGAAGCTAAATATTGTGAAAAACTTGAATTAAAATGTAATTTTAGGCTGGGTGCAATGGCTTAGGCCTGTAATTCCAGCACTCTGGGAGGCTGAGGAGGGTGGATCACTTGAGGCCAGGAGTTCAAGACCAGCCAGGGCAACATGGTGAAACCCTGCCTCTACTGAAAACACAAAAATTAGCCAGGCATGGTGGTGTGTGCCTGTAATCCTAGCTACTCGGGAGGTAGAGGCATGAGAACCACTTGAACCCAGGAGGCAGAGGTTGCAATGAGCAGAGATCCTACCAGTACACTCCAGCCTGGGTGACAGAGTGAGACTCCATCTCAAAAAGAAAAAAAAAAAAAAGTAATTTTATACACATATATTCAGTCTCCCACCGGGAAGTCGATGGATACCATGGTTTCTAATCCTAGATAATTTTCATGGTTGAGGCACTCTATCCTTTAGCCACAAAGCTAACTACTCTTTAAGAAGTACCCTTAGCTAAAGGGGTAATTTCTCACTGGGAAGCCCCCACTCAGTGACTACAAGGTTACAAAGACCTAGTCCCCTTACTTCAATTTGGTATAATATGGAAAGCATCTGATCTTCCAATGCCATGTTGGATCAGCTGGGGCCTCTGTTACAATTGCACTGCATTCCAATTCAACAGTCTGGGACAAGAGAAAAATTGTTGGATTTCTTTAGGGAAGATGTTTCATCATTTTGGTGTTTAATCTTTACTGAGCTTGAGGCAGACAACAAACTTAAATTCACATTTTTGGTATTTGCATGCCTTTGTTGTGGAATGGTTATGGGAGATTAAATAAATTATAAAAATGATATTTTAACAACTTTATCTTCTTATATCTTATCTTAAGATAAAGTTCCAAAAGTTTGTGTTTCCTGACATCTCAGCTGTTATGAGGTTGGACATAGCTCTCTAATTCAAAGGATTAAGTTGGTTTAAACAGAAAAAGTCGGGCTTGCTTTTCTTTCACAAATTGCCATGGGAACAAGAGTGCTGCAAAGCTATTATAACTCTCTTCTGAGGCATTCAAAAAATTTAGAATATCTCAAATAATGGCATTCAAAACCTCCCAAGCATGATCATCTAGAATATTAAGGTTAGAAAACTGGACTATTTTATAGTTAAGTACTATTCCAAATATTCCAGTGGCACTAAATTAACAAATCATGACTTCATTTGGAAGAACATTTGAATTAGTGGTATTTTCTAAAAGCCTTAATTAGCATAGACTATGTATGGTTGAAATGTAGCAAACCCAAAGATAAGATAACAAAGCACTAGGTGGGGCAAAACACTAGCAATATAACAGTTTTTCCTATGGTCACACAAGCATTAAAATCTTATTTTGGAAAAGAAGCCCATTGAAACTTTTTTTCACTTTTTCTGCCACTGCTTAACAGGAGAACTAAAATTAGGTGTTTTTTTTTTTTTTTTTCTTTCAGGATGAAGTACAAATTTTACGATTTTCACCAGGCTTGTTGCTACTGCTGTCATAATAAAAATTCTATAGGCAAGTGTGTGTTTGTTTTTTTAATTGAGATATATTCATGTTTATTCTTACTTTAACTTCAATGTTGCTGAGAGCAATTTCACTTAAGATGAATAGAGAGACAGATTTTATAACAACAACAAAAAATCAAAACTGTTTCTTTTAACTCTCTGTTTTAATTTAAATTAATTTGGCACTAACTGTTTTGATTTAATTTAATGTAACTTAATTTAGGAGAGCTAAGTAATTAAACATGAGGCCAAAGTACATAAGAAAGTGGCAGTCTTTTATTGCAAATATGCATACACTCTCGGACGAGGTTCCCTGGTCCTCAGGTGTGGGGGGCCAGGGAAGTCGCGCCGGCGCTCTCGGGTGATGTTCTCCGGTCCACAAATGCGGGGGCCGAAGAAGTCACGCTGGCTCCTGCCAGTGGCAGACTTTTATGCATTGGTACTGGAAGGGGGAGGGCAGTGGGCAGGATAAGGGCGTGATAGGGGCGTCTCCATAGGCGTGGCCGGGTAAGTTTTGATCTCTTCGGATTGACATCACCTGGAGCATGCTCGGTTGATCTGCATCTTCCCGCGCGCAGGAAAGTTGGTGAGGAAGAACCCGGAAGCAACATGGATTATGCCTTCCTGTTCACCTTCCTCCATCTTGTCCTTTCTCCTTCACCCAAACACTCTCTTTTTTATATTTAGACAAAATAGCTGCTATTGACTGAATGTGTGTGTCCCCCAGCAAATTCATATGTTAAAACCCTACTTTTTGATATGATGGTGTTACAAGGTAGGATTTTTCAGAAGTAATTAGGATTAAATGAGGTCATGTGGGTGGCACCCTCATGAATGGGATTAGTGTCCCTATAAAAGAGATTCCAGAGAGCTCCTTTGCCCCTTCTACCACATGAGGGCACAGTTCATGTATCTATGAACCAGTGAATGGTCCCTCACCAGATGTCAAGTCTGTTGGTGCCTTGATCTTAGACTTTCCAGTCTCTAGAACTGTGTAAAAATAGAAACAAAAATAAATTTCTGTTTTTATAAGTGATTTTTATAAGCCACTCAGTGTGTGGTATTTTGTTTAACAGACTAAGGCAATGACTATCTGAATACAATTCAAATGTCATGAGGCAAACATTCTCTCATGCAACCTTGATTTTTCTATTAATTAACCAGCTAGTTTATTATCTTCCCTTGTTATTTTGTGAATACTTAAAGTTATTATCTTATCTTTAATAATCCATTGTGGACTATACTTTCAGTTTCCCAGTGCATAGGTAATATATATCTTCCCATTCAACTATAACAAAATGTATCATTTTTCTAATGATTTTAACACATTCTCTGACTTATGAGAAAGAATACCTGTTTCTCCTAAGTCAAAACTATATTTTATCTCTTTCTTAAACCTTTCACTTTTTCTACCTAACCAGGGCGAGGTTCTTTATGCCTTAAGAATATACATCTAAATGTTTGGTTATTCATTCTTACTGTACTGATCACAAACATTTCCTACAATGTTGCATCTTCCTCAGAGACAGTAACTGGAATTGTTTACAATGCTGTAGATAAACTGTAACTGAAGGATGCAGGGAAATCGTCAGAAGAAACATAATATAAAATGTAACAACATGATTTATTTTATTTTGTCCTTAAAAGGGGAATAAATGTGTGAGGATAGTTACACTTTCAGCAATTAAAAAAGCTTGCATAAAAATAATTTTCACTTAATAGGAAATGCTTCAGAATAGATACCTCATTGTTAGAAAAAGCTATTTCTGAGGTTTTGTTTTTGTTTATCACAATCCAATTATTGTAAAAGACAATGTTGAAAACATTTTTATTATTTTTCTTCCTTGAAAACCTGAGACAAGGAAAAATTTGTGGTTGTACTTTAATTTTATTGCTACTGAATCTTTCCTAAAAATGAACTGGCAGATGCCATTAGTAGGTTAATTGATTTAATAATGTTTCTATGAATAAGCTAGCATTTCTGACTTGAATTACTTTCTCAGTTGATTGGTGCTCTATAATAGGATTCTATAAAATATACAAAAAAGAGCAACAAGGAATTTAGCTCTGGAGTTTTCAGCTAATTCACTAGCATTTCGTAGTCCAGGAAATTATTGCATTTTCAATTTGCTAAATACACTCATTTGTTATTAGTAATTAGGCACATGTATTACTTTTACAAAAGCTCTTTAAAAATGCAGTCTTATAAAAATGACTCTAGAAAAAAAAAAGTGTGTTAATAGCTTAGTAGAGTGTTTTTCAGTTGAGAGCAAGTAGTAGTACTGTCCAGGAATATATAAGATGGAAGAAGTCAGAGAATTGCTTAAGGTAACCTTCAGGGCAGCCTCAGTCCAGGGAAAAAAGGAAGAAAAGAGACTGCTGTGGAGAATAAGTAAGATTGGTGAATCCAGAGGAACAAGAAGGATCACTTTGGCTGTAATCCATTTTCAAAACAACAACAAAAGCACTGAGGTTTTGTGAAATGACTGCTACCTATTTTAGAGTTATTTAATTCAAAATGTAGCCAAAGGTCAAATGGTCCCATGTTGAAATGTATTTCCCTATTTGTTTAATTATTTTAAAATGAATAGATTATTTAATCTTAGTAATAAATGTATTGTTAATGTTAACTGACTGAATTTCAGCATATCAAAAAAATGCAATTTTTTAAATTTCACTTTGCAACTACTATGCTTACCTATATTTGAAAGAGATATGGAAATATTAACAAATATCTGAAGAATGTGCTTTGTTTGGTGTAGATATTGTTGCGCTGATGAAATACCATGGGAACCTATGTAACACAAAGTCCCAAATTAAGCATAGATGTATTTCTTCAATGCTACCTTTTCCATAAGAAACTTCATTTGTCATTAGATATTGTCACTTCATTGTTTAAGTAAATTTATCCATTGTCCATTTTAATTAGAAAAATAACTAATCTTCTTAGGACTTATTTATTCATGAAAAGTTTATTGAATCTGTTTAATGTACTAGCCCCTGTTTCTGGCATCAGAGATAAAATAATGCATAAAACAGAATTAAGACTGTGTTCATAAAGCATATATTCCAGGAGATTTGATGAGTCTTGACCAATCCCTGCCTCTTAAGAAGTCCAGGACTAGGGCAAGGAGAATGAAGTACTCTCCACTGGTACAAAATGTAAAGAAATTCCCAAAACCTCAGTAACAAAGACAGGTAATATTTTAATAGAGTAAATTATCAAAATTAATGTAAGTAATTCATGATGAAGAAAAGAGAAACATAAGGAATGTCTTGAACAGACATATTGCAGTGAAAGCAAACGAATAATGACACAAATTTCACCTTTCACTGAGAGAGTGACGTGTGCATACAAGGAGAAAAAAAATATGATATACATGAGCCATCTTCCAGAAATTCAACACTATGGTATTAGTTTTCTATTGCTGTGCAACAAATTACCATAATTGCAAAATACCCATTCATTGGTTCACAGTTCTGAGGTGCGAATTATGGCACAGCATGACTACATTCTCTGCTCATGCTGAAATTAAGGTTCTGGCCAAACTTCATTCTGATCTGGAGGTTCTGGGGAAAATCCAGCTTCCAAGCTCATTCCTGTTTGCGGAATTCACGTCTTTGCTGTTGTAGGACTGAGATCTATGTTTCCTTGCTTGCTGTCAGCTGAAGCACACTCAGTTCCTAGGTGCCACCCTCTTTCTTTGACACTTGGGCCTTTCTATCTTCAAGCCAGCAGTAGGGTATGGCATTGTTTTTATGCTCCAGATCTCTGACTTCTTCCTGTGCTAATAATGGGAGACAATTTATCTGCTATTAAAGGGCTCGTACAATTAGACTAGGGCTACCTAGATAATTTTTCCTTCTTAAGGTCAACTGTGTCATATAACATAACCTAATATGGGAGAAAAATTCATCAAATTCACAGTCTCACAGGATGGAAAAATCTTGGGAGCTGTCTTAGAATTTGGCCTACCACACTTCTGCATCTTAACAGTCCTAATAGGGAAACTTCCTATGAGTGCCAGGTATGTGGAAAGCTTTCAAGAGGTACCTTGCACTTTGTGACCTGCAGTGGGTCCTTTGTAGTGTCCTGTCACTGCCAGAGCCTGTGACAGAAGTCATATAGCTTCTACCAGCTGCCAGAATGAGTATCAGCCACCTAATGTGCTTACATTACACCTCAGTATTGCCTTTCTCATTTCCTAGACAAAACCATAAGTGGTCTGAACTCTCTTGGAGTCCTCAGTAACAGGTGTAGCCATGGATATGACCCAGCCTTGGCCTAGAGGACCTGAACTGGGGTTCACTTAGACCTTACAGAGATCTCCCTTCTTCATGGACATTGCTGATCCCATACATGATGCTCCCAACCCTTCCAAACCAGAAATTACCTACTGCCTACTGCCCTAGATTATGTGAAGCCAAATGGCTTAAGCCATCTTTGATCCTGGGGTTTCTGCTCATTGTGTGAGATGGATTCAAAACAGAATTGGGTACTTCCGACCTGAAGGGAATGGAAGACCTTTGGTGCGGACCCCTGGCTTTTCTTCAGAGATGATAGCAGAATGGTAGGGAGTAGGCCTAAATTTAGGTTTGAACTCATTTGCATTGCTGTCCAACATCTCCTTGGAGAGAGTGAAGACCTCTGTGGGCAAGTCTTGTGGTCTCAACTTCAAGACTACCTTGATCCCAGAGCTCATCCTGAAGAACTGTAGTCATGACAACCTTCAGCAGCTCCTGGAACAGGAAGAATTGGGTCACTTGTTCACATAGAATGTGCTACATTCCTCAGCAATGTTGAGAAGAAACTGTCTCCAGGGCCTGCGTAAAGTCTAAAAACTAGTAATCAGGTCATTTCAAGTAAGATACAGTGACCTTCCCAAGATGGACTTAATATTTTACTAGGAAACAAGCATTCCTTAAACAGTCAAATATAAACTATTAACTATAATAATGGTTAAAGGTGGCATCCTTGATGCTATTCACTAAGACTACACTTAATTCTCTACTTATCAGTACCTCTGGGTCTGTCCTCTTGTCTGTCTCCTGGGGGATGAGATCATCACTACAATCAGCTCTTACCTTGTAGTGGAGGGATCCATATCAGCCTGCTCCCCTCCCTTTGTACTGTTACAACTAGCCTTAATGTATATCTATTCTCCTCATTGTCACGGAGTGAACCTGAAGTCTGAGGGATGGAAGAATAATGAATTGCTGCAGTGCAAGGTCATCCACTTTCATCTTAATGCTGCCGTGTGCAGGAAATGATCCCCATGTGGCAGCCAAGGGGACATTGTTTTTTTAAAAAACTAGATCTCTAGTCCTGTGGCTGCCAGTTTTCTTCAAGAACCAGACTTCCATGCCCCTGTGCCCATCTCCATCTGGGACTACCTGGGAGTCTGGTTCCATTTCAGAGGAGACAGGCAGGGTCATTATAGTTTAATGTAAAATAACCAGAAAACAGAAATGACAAACTCTCTGTTGCCACAGGTGGATAAACATACTACTACATCCACATCATGGAATTCTAGTGGCCATTAAAAGTTATTAATACAGGAAATCACATGGATGCATTTTAAAAGCATTAAGTAAGTGAAAGGGGCCACGTACAAAAGATGAAATTCTTTAAAATTTTATTAGTATGAATTCTACTAAAGGCAATTTCACAGTGATGGAAAGCTGGGTCTGGGCTTGTATGAGGGGATTGATTGCCAAGGCCATGATGAAACTTTATGTGATCACGAAATTGCTCTGTAACTTCATTTTGGCAGTGCTTTTATCAAATTCACTGACTTATACAGTTAACACTGGTGAATTTCCTCTTTCTATGTTTTTTTTTTTGTGTGTGTGTGTGTATATATATATATATATATATGCTTTAATAAGGCTACTTTTAAAAATTAAAAAGAAGTGGGTTTATAAAACAGAGAAATATTGTATGTCTTTATACAATATAAAGAAAAAAGCTATGCATGATCTTATCTTCAATGGATACGTATAAAGTTACCAATAAGCATATTTTACATAAACAGCTTGAAGTAATTTCATACATGACAAAAATTTTCTTACATAACATGAAAATGAATCTTGCATAAAATTTCCATTATGCTTGTCAAGCATTTAAAGGAAAATAAGAATCTGTAACTATACCTTAAGTAAATTATGAATAAATAGGAAATATTTTTCAGTTGACAATGAAGGCTAAGTAACAGAGACAAAAAATAGTAAGTAGTCTTGAAATCTGAATTTCCGTAAAATCTTACAAAAGCTCTTAGACTAAAATTTTGAGTACCTAATATCATTTAAAGAAATTTAGAATTTAGAAGTTATTAAGCATAGGCAAATACAAACATTTCTTTTGCACCCTAACAAACTCTTGCTTTCCCTTGATAAAATCAAGTACAACTATCTATTAATTAAACGAAACAATTTCTACTAATAAAAATGAATTATAAGCCTTGAAAAGAATGTCACCTGTTCAATTGATATGGTGATTCATTTTTAATCAGAGCTTCTACTCAAATGGTTCAGTTTTTTTCATGTATACAGAATGAAGAAATTGTTAGAAATTGACCTAGGTAATTAAGTTCTAAAGATGAAAAATTTTAGCAGTGACAGGTTGACAGAACTGAATGATTAACAAAGGAAAAACAAAGTTTATAGGAACTTACCGTACTTGAAATTTTCTCATTTGTAAGCTTGTCAGTTTACAACTTAATGAGAATTATTGTTTGGGAAAATAGAATGCTGTATGATTTTTCTTACTGTTAAAATGGAAAGAGATAACTACATATACTGAGATTAGAGAGTATTTGTACATTTAAAACTGGGTCAAAGAAAAGGAAAACAATGGGCACTAATCAGAAGGAGAAAGATATAGGCAACGTGCTACCAAATTGTAAATAAAAATGGGGAAGAATTTGCATATCGATTTAACTGAATACTATTTAGTCAATATCTGGATTTTTTTATGGTTTTAAAAAGCATAGCAGAAAAATTTAGTTACAAACTGTACAATCTGCCAACTACTCAAAATAGGTATGACGCCTTAAAGACAAAAACTCCATGCTAGTTTTGAGGATAAGCCATCTTAAGTCACTTAGGCCAGCATTTTAGTCTACTATGTTACCATAGGAATTCCTGTACGAAGGGTTTGAAATCACATTCATGGAAATCTCTTGGAGAATAAGAGTGGGCAGGACTGTGACAACTGCTTTTCAGAACCAAAGACACTGTGGGGGCCTATCATGCAGAGCTTTGTAGTTCTTTTTCATTCCAGCCGCCTTCCAAAGCACCTTTCTCTCCTAAAAGTTCCAAGCCACATTGACACTCCCTGGAGAAGTGCTAATCATTAGTTAATCATCATAGCAGTCATTATCTGTAAACCTGGCCAATTTGAATTTCACTCCAACTTTCCTGGAATCAGCCAGTTATCTTTTCTTTCCCAAAGGAACTATCTAGTCTCTACACTTCCTGCTCTCACTCCAGAATAAATCCCGTTCAATCCACACCGAGAAGTCCCAGGAAGGGCCAAGCTTGTCATGTAATTGGGTGAGTGAGTTGGTGCTCCTTTGTGCAATCTGTGTGATTCTGCACATAGGAGGAAAAACAAAATTATTAAATTAAAAACTGATTACAGCAGAGTTTCTAGAAGAGACCTCTCTTTCCCTTTCTGTCTCTGGGCGAGAATGATACTTAATGGACTTGTTTGGTGGAAATGGGCCCTCTAAATATGACTTGGAAGCTCAGTCACAAGTCAAAAAAAAAAAAAACTTTTCTGAAAAATATTAAATGAGATTTTGGGGACTGGGATCAGGAATATTAGGGAGACAAATGAAGGAGGTAGGTAGAGTCATCGGAACTATAACAACATGACAAAGGACTAAAGGTTGCACAGAAGAAAATTGCAGTGATGATTTTCCATGGGAAAGAATACCCAAGACACTTTTAACAGCACAGTTTATAACACTTATGCGCAGGCCCTTTTCCCCATCCAAGTCCCTGACATGCATTGTAAAGGTGGAGAAATAAAGAAATTGAGTAGTATGTGGAAATTTAATGCAACTTTCTCCATCCTTCCCAATAGTTAGTTCTGGTTCATGCTTCCTCTTCCAGTAGAATGGCTAAAATCCAATAAACTGGCAATACCAATTACTAGTGAATGAATGACGCAACAGGAACTCTCACTCACTGCTAATGATAATGCACAATGGTAGTGCCACTTTGAAAGTCAGTTTGACGATTTTTAAAAAGCTAAACAGAGCTCTACCATATGATCCAACAATTGCACTCCTGGGTGTTTACCCAATTTATTTGAAAACTTATGTCTGCACATGAACTGGTTTGCAAATTATAACATCTTTATACATAATTACCTCAAACCAGAAGCAATCAATAGGTCATTCAATAAGTGATGTATAAACAAACTCTGAAAATTGTAAAGTGAAAGAAGCTAGTACAAACGTGCTACAAAATATATGATTCGATTTACATAAAATTTTCAAAATGTAAAGCCATAGAGAAGGTGTACAGATCAGTGTTTACAGGATTTTGAGTGGGGAAAGGTTAAATAGGTGAAACAGTAGAATTTTAGGATAGAGAAACTATCTCGTATAATAACTATGATAGCTCAGAGAGAATCCTACCTTACATAAATTTAAAAAATAAATTAGGAGGTCATGAGAACCTAGGGTAGAAAGCTGACTGTGAAAAAATACATAACTGTAGTATAAACGTATGAAACAGCCTCCCTCTTGTAGGAAAAAGCATTGGAGAAAGCTACTGACCTTGAAACTGACCCAACATTCACATAGAGTTTTGTTTGTTTATTTATTTATTTTTAGATAAACACAGAAATTGGCCATTTTGGTCTTGAAACTTACATTCATTTTATCTGAGTTCCTTCCTCAGGAAAGGAACCACAGGCTTCTCAAAAAGTATCAAAGAACTGAAACTCATCAGATTATTTCATCCAGATAATGAGACGCCAGGTCCCTCATTCATTCTGATTCCTTTCTTATCTCTCCCAAGTTCCTATTCTCCTATACATGGCTACATTTCTTCCCTGCCATATAAATCTCTTATTATAGTCAGTCAGAGAGAGGAATTTGAGGCTGTTCTCCCATCTTCTCAGCTGCAGAACCCGATTAAAGACTTCTTCCTTGGCAACAATCATCTCAGTGATTGGCTTTCTGTGCAACAAACAGTGTTTCTAGAATTCATATTCATTTTTCAAATAAATAGGATATTCCAAATTTTATTCATTTAGAAATGAATAGAATTATAGGACTAAAAGAAAAGGTAAGTGTACATAATACTGTATTATAGTTGATAAAGTTTCACATGGGGTACAGATGAACAATTCTGAAATAGGTGTACACATATCTGCAATTGAACAGGTAAGTAAATGAATAACAGATGATGGGAGTGAGGTTTCTCACTGTTGAAGTTACAGGTTACAGACCAGCAGGGACAGCAGTCTAGAATGACTGATGCCATATAAGATTAATCTACAGGGAAATCATTATATAGGGAAATCATTACAGATATGTGTATACACATGGGTTCATATACACACACAAATTTCCTTGCTCTGTCAGTTGGGGAAACCTAGAAAGAACACAGCAGCAGCAAAGAATACACAAAGTGACTAGATCTTGATTTCTAGTCATTTCATTGGAATTCTCCAATGAAAGAAACTAGAAATCCTTGGAGAAATAGCTGATTAAAGACTGTGGCAGTAAATATAAATGAACCCGGAGCAACTTATAATAGCAGAAAACAGGTAGTGCTATTTTTTTTTTTAACCCACATACATAACAGTAAGGACCTAGAAACTTTCCCACTAAGATTAGAAACAAGGTAAGGATGTGCTCTCTTACCACTGCTTTGCAACATTACACTGGAAGTGCTAACTAAGGCACCAAGACAAGAAAAATAGATAAAAGGTATACTGAGTTGGTAAGAAAAATAAAATAAAATTATCTTTGTCTGTAGATGATATACTTGTCTATGTAGAAATCCTAAAAAATATCTAAAAGCACTCTTGGAAATATAAGCCATTATAGAAAGTTTACAGGCTATAAGGTTAATATACAGAAGTCAATCAATTTCCTACATACCAACAATTTACAAGTGGAGTTTGAAATTAAAAACATATTTGCGTTATCATCCTCTCAAAATGAAATACTTATTTATAAATCCAACAAATTATATTAAAGATATATATGAGAAAAACTACAAAACTCTACTGAAATAAACAGAAGAAAAACTGAATAAATGGAGAGAGGTTTTGTGTTCATGGAGAGGTTTTGTGTTCAATCCTATCAAAATATCACTTCTTCTCAACTTGATCTATAAATTTAATGCAATCCCAGTAAAAAATTTATTTTGCAGTTATCAACAAACTGATTCTAAATGTAACATAAGGAAACCAAACCAAAAGAGCAAATGTAGTTTTAAAGGAGAACAAAGTTGGAGGACTGATGCTACCTAATTTTGAGACTTACCATAAAGTAAGTACAGTAATCAAGGTAGTGTGTACTAGTGAAAGAATTAACAAATAATTCAAAGTAACAGGATAGAGGGCAAAGAAAGTGACCCACATAAGTAGACTCAAAGGACCTTTACAGAGGAGCAAAGGCAATACAAGGAACCAAAGAAAGATTTTTTTCAACAATGGTTCCATGTGCTAGAACAATTTGACATCTAAATGCCTAAGAAAAAGTATTTAGACACAGACTTTTTTTTTCCTACTGATTTGAAATTGCACTGTAAAGCTATTATAATCCAAAGTATATGGTATGGGCATGAAAGCACACATGGAATAGAAATCCCGGAAATAAACCCAGGTATATAATGAGGTCAACTAAACTTTGACAAAAGTATCAAGCATATATATTGACATAGGA
The DNA here is from genome assembly GCF_003255815.1 of Theropithecus gelada. Lineage (NCBI taxonomy): Eukaryota > Metazoa > Chordata > Mammalia > Primates > Cercopithecidae > Theropithecus > Theropithecus gelada. The sequence continues at coordinate 83,692,630 of NC_037672.1, read as the reverse complement.
TAATGTCTTCAATAAATGATCCTTGGAACACTGGATATCCACAAACAAAAAAAACTTAAATTGGAATTTGATCTTTGCTCCATACACACACACACACACACACACACACACACACACACACACACACACAAAAAACTCAAAATGGAGCAATGACTCACACGTAAGATCTGAAACCGTGTAACCCCTAGAAGAAAACCTAGGTCAAAAACTCCACGACATTGGTCTTGGTAATGGATTTTTTTTGTTTGTTTGTTTTGTTCTGTTTTTAAATTTTGATTCAGATAGTACATATGCAGGTTTGTTACAAACACATATTGTGTAATGCTGGGGTTTGGGCTTCTATTTAACCTGTCACCGAAATAGTGAACACAGTTTCAGAGGCGTTTGAATGAAAGCAACTCCATTTTGAGTGAGGACTAGAAAAATAAGGCTGGGACTTGCTGGGCTGTATTTTCAGAAAATTAGACATCCCTAGCCTAAAAGCATTTATGGTTAAGGGAAAAAATTAATAATGTTTACTTAACAGATCCAGACTTGGGAATGTCCAAATATCCTGATAACTGGAGAACAAAGGCATTCCTAATTTTGCTTTAAAGATAATGATATTGGTTCTCACAAAATACAGTAATCAAGAAAATTAATCCTTTTTCACAAACTATTGTAGCAGAATACTTCTCCCCGTATAAACAAGCATTGTGCCTAGGGTGGATGCATTTCTCCTATTATTTTCAGGAACGTCCTACTCTGTCTATGGACTAGCTGTTCTTTCATTACTTTACTTTCTTTTTTATTATTATTTTTAAGTTATTATAAGTTATTATTATTGTTATATGATTATAAGTTATTATTATTGTACTTTAAGTTCTGGGATACATGTGGAGAACATGCAGGTTTGTTACATAGGAATACGCATGCCATGGTGGTTTGCTGCACCCATCAACCTGTCATTTACATTAGGTATTTCTCCTAATGCTATCCTTCCACTAGCCACCCACCCTCTGACAGGCCCCAGTGTGTGGTGTTCCCCTCCCTGTGTCCATGTGTTCTCATTGTTCAAAACCCACTTACAAGTGAAAACATGCAGTGTTTGGTTTTCTGTTCTTGTGTTAGTTTACTGAGAATGACAGTTTCCAGTTTCATCTGTGTCCCTGCAAAGGATATGAACTCATTCTTTCTTATGGCTGCATAGTATTCCATGGTGTATATGTGCACATTTTCTTTATCCAATCTATCATTGATGGACATTTGGGTTGGTTCCATGTCTTTGCTATTGTGAACAGTGCTGCAATAAACATACTTTCTTAAATAAACTTACTTGTACTTTGCACTGCAGACTGGCCTGAATTCCTTTGTGCACAAGATCCAAGAACCCTCCCCTGGGGTCTGGATCAGGATCCCTTTCCTGTAACAATAGTACCCAATATGTAGTTTTACAGTTCTTAACCCCTATCTTTCATCCCCACTTTTGGAGTCACTTGAGTTTATTTTCTCCATCTTTATACAGATACAGACCTTGTTTTCTTCATAAAAATTAAACCCCAAATAGATCACAGACCTCAACATAACATGCAAAACTATGAAACACCTAAAAAATAACATAGAAGAAAATCTAGACGATCTCAGGTTTGATGATGTCTTCTTAGACCCAACAGAAAAGGCATGATTCAAAAAAGAGAAAATAATAATAATTAGGACTTCATAAAAATTAAAATTTCTGCTCTGTGAAAGACATGGTCAAGCAAATAAGAAGATGAGACATAGACTGGGAGAAAATATTTGCAAAATATGAATCTGATGAAAGATAATTTCCCAAAATATATAAAAAACATGTAAAACTCAACAAAGAAAAGAAATCTGATTAAAAAATTGGCCAAAGGCTTTAACAAAGACCTCACTTAACAAGATATACCTATGGAAAATTAACATATGAATAGAAGCTTCACATCCTTTGTCATTAAGAAAATACAAATTAAAACAACAAGATATGGAGGGACGCCCAAGACGGCCAAATAGGAACAGCTCCAGCCTCCAGCTCCCAGCTTGAGCAACACAGAAGACGGGTGATTTCTTCATTTTCAACTGAGGTACTGGGTTCATCTCACTGGGGTATGTCAGACAGTTGGTGCTGGTCAGTGGGTGCAGCCCAACCAGTGAGAGCTGAAGCAGGGCAAAGTATCACCTCACTTGGGAAGTACAAGAGGGAAGGGAATTCCTTTTCCTAGTCAAAGGAAATTGAGACACACAACACCTGGAAAATCAGGTAACTCACACCCTAATATTGCACTTTACCTAGGATCTTAGCAAACGGCACACCAGGAGATTATATTCCACTCCTGGCCCGGAGAGTCCCACACCCACGGAGCCTCCCTTGTTGCTAGCATGGCAGTCTGAGTTCTAACTGCAAGGCAGCAGCGAGGCTAGGGGAGGGGCACCCACCATTGCTGAGGTTTAAATAGGTAAACAAAGCCACCAGGAAGCTCAAACCAGATGGAGCCCATCGCAGCTCAAGGAGGCCTGCCTGCTTCTGTAGACTCCACCTCTGGGGACAGGGGATAGCTAAACAAAAAGCAGCAGAAACCTCTGCAGATGTAAATGTCCCTGTCTGACAGCTTTGAAGAGAGCAGTGGTTCTCCCAGCATGGAGGTTGAGATCTGAGAACAGACAGACTGCCTGCTCAAGTGGGTCCCAGACCCCTGAGTAGCCTAACTGGGAGACATCCCCCACTAGGTGCAGACTGACACCTCACACCTCACACGGCTGGTTACACCTCTGAGACAAAGCTTCCAGAGCAAGAATCAGACAGTAACATTTGCTGTTCAGCAATATTCTATCTTCTGCAGCCTCCGCTGTTAATACTCAGGAAAACAGGGTCTGGAGTGGACCTCAAGCAAACTCCAACAGACCTGCAGCTGAGGTTCGTGACTGTTAGAAGGAAAACTAACAATCAGAAAAGACATCCACACCAAAACCCCATCAGTACATCACCATCATCAAAGACCAAAGGCAGATAAAACAACAAAGATGGGGAAAATGAAGTGCAGAAAGCTGGAAATTCAAAATATCAGAGTGCATCTCCCCCTCCAAAGGAATGCAACTCATCGCCAGCAACGGAACAAAGCTGGATGGAGAATGACTTTGACGAGTTGAGAGAAGAAGGCTTCAGTCGATCAAACTTCTCAGAGCTAAAGAAGGAACTACGTACCCAGTGCAAAGAAGCTAAAAACCTGGAAAAAAGAATGGAAGAGTGGATAACTGGAATAACCAATTCAGAGAAGTCCATAAACGAACTGATAGAGATGAAAACCATGACACGAGAACTATGTGACTAATGCACAAGCTTCAGTAATAGACTCGATCAACTGGAAGCAAGAGTATCAGTGATTGAAGATCAAATGAATGAAATGAAGCAAGAAGAGAAGTGTAGAGAAAAAAGAGTAAAAAGAAATGAACATAGCCTCAAAGAAATATGGGATTATGTGAAAAGACCAAATCTATGTCTGATTGGTGTGCCTGAAAGTGATGGGGAGAATGGAATCAAGTTGGAAAACACTCTTCAGGATATTATACAGAACTTCCCCAATCTAGCAAGGCAGGCCAACATTCAAATTCAGGAAATACAGAGAATGTCACAAACATACTCCTCAAGAAGAGTAACTCCAAGACACATAATTGTGATTCAACAAAGTTGAAATGAAGGAAAAAATGTTAAGGACAGACAGAGAGAAAGGTCAGGTTACCCACAAAGGGAAGCCCAGACTTAGACTCCCACACAATAACAATGGAAGACTTTAACACCCCACTGCCAACATTAGACAGGTCAATGAGACAGAAAGTTAACAAAGATATCCAGGAATTGAACTCAACTCTGCACCAAGTGGACCTAATAGACATCTGCAATACTCTCCACCCCCAATCAACAGAATATACATTCTTCTGAGCACCATATTGAACTTATTGCAAAATTGACCACATAGTTGGAAGTAAAGCACTCCTCAGCAAATGTAAAAGAACAGAAATTTTAACAAACTGTCTCCCAGATCACAGTTCAATCAAACTAGAACTGAGGACTAAGAAATTCAATCAAAACCACTTAACTACATGGAAACTGAACAACCTTCTCCTGAGTGACTACTGGGTACATAACAAAATGAAGACAGAAATAAACACATTCTTTGAAACCAATGAGAACAAAGATACAACATACCAGAATCTCTGGGACACATTTAAAGCAGTGCATAGAGGGAAATTTATAGCACTAAATGCCCACAAGAGAAAGCTAGAAAGATATAAAGTTGACACTCTAACATCACAATTAAAAGAACTAGAGAAGCAAGAACAAACACATTCAAAAGCTAGCAGAAGGCAAGAAATAACTAAGATCAGACCAAAACTAAAGGAGATAGAGACAGAAAAAACCCTCCAAAAAATCAATGAATCCAGGAGCTGATTTTTTGAAAGATCAACAAAATTGATAGACCGCTAGCAAGACTAATAAAGAAGAAAATAGGGAAGAATCAAATAGACACAATAAAAAATGATAAAGGGGATATCATCACAACCACACAGAAATACAAACTACCATCAGAGAATACTATAAAAACCTCTACGCAAATAAACTAGAAAACCTAGAAGAAATGGATAAATTCCTGGACACATACACTCACTCTCCCAAGACTAAACCAGGAAAAAATTGAATCCCTGAATAGACCAACAGTAGGCTCTGAAATTGAGGCAATAATTAATAGCCTGCCAACCAACAAAAAGTCCAGGACCAGACGGATTCACAGCCGAATTCTACCAGAGGTACAAGAAGGAGCTGGTACCACTCCTTCTGAAACTATTCCAATCAATAGAAAAAGAGGGAATCCTCCCTAACTCATTTTATGAGGCCAACATCATCCTGATACCAAAGTCTGGCAGAGGCACAATAACAAAAGAGAATTTTAGACACATATCCCTGCTGAACATTGATGCAAAACTTCTCAATAAAATACTGGCAAACCGAATCCAGCAACATATCAAAAAGTTTATGCACCATGATCAACTGGGCTTTATCCCTGGGATGCAAGGCTGGTTCAACATATGCAAATCAATAAACATAATCCAGCATATAAACAGAACCAAAGACAAAAACCACATGATTATCTCAATAGATGCAGAAAAGGCCTTTGACAAATTCAACAGCCCTTCATGCTAAGAACTCTCAATAAATTCTGTATTAATGGAACATATCTCCAAATAATAAGAGTTATTTATGACAAACCTACAGCCAATATCATACTGAATGGGCAAAAACTGGAAGCATTCCCTTTGAAAACTGGCACAAGACAGGGATGCCCTCTCTCACCACTCTTATTCAACATAGTGTTGTAACTTCTGGCCAGAGCAATCAGGCAAAGGAAAGAAATAAATGGTATTCAATTAGGAAAAGAAGAAGTCAAATTGTCCTTGCTTGCAGATGACATGACTGTATATTTAGAAAACCCCATCATCTCAGCCCAAAATCTCCTTAAGCTGATAAGCAACTTCAGCAAAGTCTCAGGATACAAAATCAATGTGCAAAAATCGCAAGCATTCTTATACAACAATAACAGACAAACAGAGAGCCAAATCATTAATGAACTCCCATTCACAATTGCTTCAAAGAGAATGAAATACCTAGGAATCCCACTTACAAAGGATGCGAAGGACCTCTTCAAGGAGAACTACAAACCACTGCTCAGTGAAATAAAAGAGGACACAAACAAATGGAAGAACATACCATGCTCATGGATAGGAAGAATCAATATCGTGAATATGGCCATATTGCCCAAGGTAATTTATAGATTCAATGCCATCCCCATTAAGCTACCAATGGCTTTCTTCACAGAATTGGAAAAAACTACTTTAAAGTTCATATGGAACCAAAAAAGAGCCCTCATTGCCAAGACAATCCTACACCAAAAGAAAAAAGCTGGAGGCATCACGCTACCTGACTTCAAAGTATACTACAAGGCTACAGTAACCAAAACAGCATGGTACTGGTACCAAAACAGAGATATAGACCAATGGAACAGAACAGAGCCCTCAGAAATAATACCACACATCTACAGCCATCTGATCTTTGACAAACCTGACAAAAACAAGAAATGGGGAAAGGATCCCCTATTTAATAAATAGTGCTGGGAAAACTGGTTAGCCATTTGTAGAAAGCTGAACCTGGATCCTGTCCTTACTCCTTATAAGAAAATTAATTCAAGATAGATTAGAGACTTAAATGTTAGACCTAAAACCATAAAAACCCTAGAAGAAAACCTAGGTAATACCATTCAGGACATAGGCATGGGCAAGGACTTCATATCTAAAACACCAAAAGCAACGGCAACAAAAGCCAAAATTGACAAATGGGATCTAATTAAACTAAAGAGCTTCTGCACAGCAAAAGAAACTACCATCAGAGTGAACAGGCAACCTACAGAATGGGAGAAAATTTTTGCAATCTACTTATCTGACAAACAGAAGAACTCAAAACAAATTTACAAGAAAAACAAAAACAACCCCATCAAAAAGTAGGCAAAAGATATGAATAGACACTTCTCAATAGAAGCCGTTTATACAGCCTACAGACACATGAAAAAATACTCATCATCACTGGCCATCAGAGAAATGGATATCAAAACCACAATGAGATACCATCTCACACCAGTTAGAATGGCAATCATTAGAAAGTCAGGAAACAACAGGTGCTGGAGAGGATGTGGAGAAATAGGAACACTTTTACTCTGTTGGTGGGACTGTAAACTAGATCAACCATTGTGGAAAACAGTGTGGCAACTCCTCAAGGATCTAGAACTACAAATATCATTTGACCCAGCCATCCCATTACTGGGTATATACCCAAAGGATTATAAATCATGCTGCTATAAAGACACATACACACATATGTTTATTGTGGCACTATTCACAATAGCAAAGACTTAGAATCAACCCAAATGTCCATCAGTAACAGACTGGATTAAGAAATGTGACACATATACACCATGGAATACTATGCAACCACAAAAAAGGATGCGTTTGTGTCCTTTGCAGAGACATAGATGCAGCTAGAAACCATCATTCTCAGCAAACTATCATAAGAACAGAAAACCAAACACCGCATGTTCTCACTCATAGGTGGGAATTGAACAATGTGATCACTTGGACACAGGAAGGGGAACATCATACTCCGGGGCCTATTGTGGGGAGGGGGAGGGGGGAGGGAGAGCATTAGAGATATATCTAATGTAAATGACCAGTTAATGGGTGCAGCACACCAACATGGCACAGGTATACATATGTAATAAACCTTCACGTTGTGCACGTGTACCCTAGAACTTAAAGTATAATAACAAACATAAATAAATAGAAAAAAAAAGATACTATTTATACCTATTAGAATGGTGAAAATCCAGAGCACTAACCTCAAATGCTGGTGAGAATCTGGGGTAACAGAAACTGTTGTTGATTGCTAGGGGAAATGCAAAATGGCACAGCTACCTTGGAAGACAGTTTGGGAATTTTTAATTTTTTTTCTTTTTGAGATGGAGTCTTGCTCTGTTGCTCAGGCTGGAGTGCAGTGCCGTGATCTCTGCTCACGGCAACCTCTGCCTCTCAAGTTCAAGTGATTCTCCTGCCTCAGCCTCTCAAGTAGTTTGGATTACAGGCACCCACCACCACACCTGGCTAATTTTTGTATTTTTAGTAGAGACGGTGTTTCACTACATTGGCCAGGCTGGTCTCAAACTCCTGACCTAAGGTGATTTGGTCTGCCTCGGCCTCCCAGAGTGCTGGAATTACAGGTGTGAGCCACTGTGTCTGGCTAGCTTGGGAATTTATAACAAAATGAAACATATTTTTAGCCTCCTGGGTTGCATTCCTTGGCATTTACTGAAAGAATCTGAGAACCTGTGTCCACACAAAAACTTGCACATGGATATTTAAAACAGTTTTATTTATAGTTGACAATGCTTGAAAGAACTCAAGATGTTCTTCAGTAGCTAAATGGATAAACAAATGGTCGTACATTCAATTCACATTAAATTCACAATACATTCGCATTATTTCATGCTAAAAGGAAATGAACTATTAAGCCATGAAAATAAATGAAAAAAAAAAAAAACTTGCATACCTATGTCTAAGTTAAAGGAGCTAATCTAAAAAGGTTACATAACGCATGGTTCTAATGATATAACCTTATGAAAAAGGCAAAACTGTGGAGTCAGTAAAAAGATCAATGATTGTCAGGGGTTAGATGGGAGGAAGAGATAAATAGGTAGAGTACTGAGGATTTTTAGGGCAGTGAAATTATTCTGTATGATCCTATGATGGTGGGTACATGCCATTATATTTTTGTCCAAGCCCATGAAATGTAAAACACTGAGAATGAGCCCTAATGTAAGCTATGTACTTTGGGTGATAATAATATGTAAAAGAATGTTCATCTATTGTAACAAATGTACCACTCTAGTAGGAATGATGATAATGGGGGAAGCTCTCCATGTGTTGGGGCAGAAGGTATATGGGAAATCTCTGTACCCTCCTCTCAATATTGCTTCAAACATAACTGAGGTAAAAGAGTCTTAAAAAAAAAAAAAAAAAAAAAGGCCGGGCGCGGTGGCTCAAGCCTGTAATCCCAGTACTTTGGGAGGCCGAGGCGGGTGGATCACGAGGTCAGGAGATCGAGACCATCCTGGCTAACATGGTGAAATCCCATCTCTACTAAAAATACAAAAAACTAGCCGGGCGTGGTGGCGGGCGCCTGTAGTCCCAGCTACTCGGAGACTGAGGCAGGAGAATGGCGTGAACCTGGGAGGCGGAGCTTGCAGTGAGCCGAGATCGCGCCACTGCACTCCAGCCTGGATGACACAGCGCGAGACTCGCGGTGGCTCAAGCCTGTAATCCCAGCACTTTGGGAGGCCGAGACGGGCGGATCACGAGGTCAGGAGATCGAGACCATCCTGGCTAACACGGTGAAACCCCGTCTCTACTAAAAAATACAAAAAACTAGCCGGGCG
>NC_037672.1:83660985-83683299 GCF_003255815.1 Theropithecus gelada | reverse complement strand
TAAAAAAAAAAAAAAAAAAAAAAAAAAAAAAAAAAAAAAAAAAAAAAAAAAAAACAAAACAAAACAGTGAGGGAGGTATGTTAAAGACACACACACGCCAAATGAAAGAACTTTCAATTGCCAAATCTAGAAAATTTTGAGCAAGAAAATAAAGAAGTATTGAGCCATAATCCAAATATAAAACATGTATCTGTGTATCCAGATTAATATGAATAAATGATTGAAGAAACAAACAAATGGGGAAGAATACACAAATCTCCAAGGCAGAAGACTTCCAAATAATTTGTGAAATACTTCACCCACAAGGAGGTAGACTATAACTGCCCACCCCTTAAGGGTGGGCTATGTGTAAGTCTTACTTTCTAAAAATTTCAGTATGGAGAAGAGAAAAAGAGAGTAACTTTACCATGGAGAAATTTGAAATATTCTATCTCAGCCAAGGTGTTGAAGTTTAACAGTGATAAGTCATATTGATAGTAGGCACCTTTGACCTGATGTAAGGAGATGAGCACTTGACCCCTGTGGTCTTCCTCCTCAAAACCGATTACAGTAGATCTAATGAGTCTCAAAGGGCATTCTATGAAATACCTGAGTCATACTCCTTAAAATTGTTAAGATCTTTAAATACAAGTCCGAGAAACGGTCACAGTCAAGAGGAGCCTAAGCAACATGATGATGAAATATGATATGGCATCCTACATGAAATCCTGGAGCAGAGGAAGAATGGTAGGTGCCAATAAAGAAATCTGAAGAGCATAAGGACTTTACCTCATAATAATATATCAGTATTCCTTCATTAATTGTGACTATTGCTCTATACTACTGTAGGATGTTGACAAGAGGGGAAAGTGAGCGTGGGGAATATGAAAACTTTCTGTACTATCTGAAAATTTTCTGTAAATTTAAAAATATTTTAAAATTTAAGAGTTCACAAATACATTAAATGTTTAGTGCTGAAACATGAAAATACCTTTCTTATAGTACTTTTCTAGATCCATAAACTTGTCAGTAAATATATAGACGTCCAATAGAAGCTGAAGAAAAATATTTTTATTAACATAAGGGTTGAATATAACAGATCCTGCTGTATAACTTAAAACATAATGTGAGCAAAATATAAATTTCTTTATACAGCTCAAAAAGATAGGATCAAGTCATTTTGCTACCAGTAAAATGTTCAGTCCCATATCTCAGCAGCATTGAAGGAGAAATCTTATTATCTAGCACCTATTAATCAACTTGGTGGGAAATACACACCAGAAAACATTAGTGTGATGAGGATTTTCTTAAGTATTTTAGAAGTCATCTTGGTAAAATAAAAATTTTGTTACACTGCTTGGAGGAAATGACACTTAGATTTCACTGCCATTATCATCAGAGGCAAGTCTTGTTTGGTTTTGTTGACAATTTATTTTGTTAGAATATTAGTTGTTATTAGTCTCCTAAAAAGGAAGAAAGATCTAAATTTAGGGAAAAGCCATTCGAGACAGAAATATATGTGACAACAGAGATGTAAAATCTCAGGTGGAAAACATGTTATTTGATTTAAAAATTTGCATAGAAACTGTGCTATTAACTTTGAGCATTTCAAATATAATCATTAACTCCATAAAGTCTATTTCTTACGTTTTATTTTAATCTCAAACTTAGTTGGATTATTCAGTATGAAATAGACAGTACACTTAAACACTTACAATATCTGTATAATTGTTAGCAACCTCATTATTACTGGCTAGGACTCTTTGTGTTCTTGATCAGTTATTATTTTTATGAGAATATTTTAAGATATTTTATTATTCAGTTCAGCAAAATGAAATGGTAGTGCCACCCTCTCAAATAACCACCACACCCACGCACATATCTAACAGACTGGAAGACAACATAATTTTGCAATAGATAGAATTTGTGCTACTTCTTGCTACACACATCATGGTGAGAGTAAAAATGTTTCTTTGTACTCTTCTAGGTTCTTTGGCTGATCTATGAACTAAATCGACATAGAACTGATTAACAGAAGAAATACAATTTTAATTATGTATGTACACACAGGAGTCCCACAAATATATCAGGCCCAAATAGGAAGCTAGATAATTAAGGCTTACATCATCCTGAGCTACAGAAAGGAATAGGGATTTGGGGTGTTCTAGGAGTGCTGCAGGCAAATTATAGGAGGGGAAAGGAAGGGAATATGGTGAATAAAGTTTGGCTTGTTCTTCAGAAAAGTCTCTCAGGTGATAAAAGATGTCTCAGGGCAGCTCTCTTACTAATGAAAATTTTCTTTATAGACATAAATTTCCTTTATAGAAGGGGAGTTTTATACTTTATTTTAGGTAATTGAGGGGACTATAAAGAATGTTTCCTTTGCTGCCTGGATCTCAGTTTCTTTTAGCTCAAAGTAAGCAATATGCTAATGTTACATATTTTGAGGTGGCGTGTTCTGATCTCCTACAGTAATATTTCAGGGAAGCGTGTCCTGAATCCCATCAAAGGTAACATGATTTTATAATAAGTAGCATTTTTTAGACTTCTTGCTACATATAAGGGTTAAAGGAACGTTAGTAGAAGAATGTAGTCTGGGGAGAGGCAAGTGACTTGGGAAAATATATCTACATTTTAAAAATATATCTCTGGGGAAAAAGACCCCATTTATTAAAATGTCTGCATTTTATTGCTGTTTTCACATTAACATCAATGGATATATACATAAAATCTTAATGATTTTAAAATAATATGACTTTCCAAGACATTGGGATTATTTTTGTGATTATAACATGGCAACTCAGTGTATAGAAACACATCTGTTTTTCCAATTATACCTGTTCCTAAACATTTCCATCATGCTAATTTCAGTTGCTGAGTGAGAATAATTGAATTTGCCTTTCCTTTCATTTCATATTTGTTTAAGCAAACACCTGGGAATTCCTGCCTGTAGGGAGTAATAGAATGGGATGGTTCAAAGATGCAGCTTACAACCAAATCTTGTGCTTTCATTTGTTTTGCTGTTATTTACATAAAGTTCAAATGTCCTTTTTCTTTCTCCAGAATCAAACTATTTATTCTCTTCAGCTAGATGCTATTGGTGATAAAAAAATGGAATATTACAAATTAAAAGACTTATCCAGAAAATAACTTTATTTTATAAGTAGAAGCTGAAAAAGCAGCATATTTCTAATAAACTCATTTTTCCTATTAGTTGTTCAAATTCAAGCAAACTCATTATTTCCATTTTGATAACTTCCTCCAATGCCTCAGTGAGTCATATTATCAGTCAGCGAATTTCAGAGCTTACTCTTTTCTCTTTGCCATGGTACATACTGTACATGACATGAATTTTGTTGTTATTGAATCTATAATCTATTTGAGGAGACGTGTTCTAACTGACAAACATATTGTTGCAGAAGGTGGGTACTCAGAAATGCGCAGCGTAGGAGAGGCCCTTCACCCTACCAGGAATGTCAGGCGACCATCAGGTAATGATCCGGCAGTTGTCACACTGTCTCTTTAAATTAATAATTGGTTGCAGCCCCTGCCAGTGAAAGGCAGTCTCACAATAGATAAAAACACCTGATTCTAGGTGATCAGCAGCTTCCCAATATGAACTCAGGAGCTGGGCAAGTAGGGTCAAGTATGTGCACTAAAAGGCAAAATGGTGGAGTTTTTACTGGTGTATGACCTTCTAGGAACATATGATTTGTAAGGGAAGAGGGTCTCAAGTGAGCCTGCATATAACTCTGGTAAACACGCTGCATATGCTCCCCTCCCAAGCGCTATCAAGACACTGCACACCCCCAAAGGAAAAATCAGGGAAGCCGGGAAGTATGCCAACATATAAAGCCTGAAGTCAAAGGTCAAGTAGTGCATTTGATCTGTCAAGTCTCATGCTTGGTCCTCTTCCTTCTTCCTATAGTGTAGTTTACTTCTTTTTATTTCTTCTCTAAAGTTTTTAAATAAACCACTGCTGCTCTAAATTTGCTTCAATCTCCCCTTCTGCCTTATGTGCCTCAGTTGAATTTTTTCTTCTGAGGAGGCAAGAATTGAGGTTGCTGCAGGCCTGTGTGGATTTGCCACTGGTAACAATATTAGACAGTTAATACTATTACCAATAATAATCAAATATATCACATTATCTACATATAACTAATTATATGACAGTGTTAAAGATTAGAGATATAAAGCTTCAAGAAAAAGATAGAATCATACATGAGTTTTAAAAACTGAGTAAAATTAAGACAGATTCCTGAGCACTTAAAACTATATTTCAAAAAATTAAAAAAATAGGAAGGCAAAACATGGCCAGATATGACTAAAAAGCTGTACTTCTACTTTGATCTAAAGTTGAAAATCAGTGATACAGACAGGGACTTTAAAAGCTTTCACATATATATATGAGGAATGTTAAGTGGAGTGTGAGGTAGATATAATTATGCTAGAAATAAACAAGTAAAAACCCCATTTATGCCCAGTAGAAATTTTAACTTTACTCAAAGCTGGAAATAAATCACCTAATAAAGGAGAATCAATCCTCTGTGACCCATTTCACATATTCCTTCTTATTTTCTCTTTAAAAGTGTCTATTTCCTTTTATTTCATGATTAATTGTCAGGGTGATAGTGTAGCTTTTTCCTGAGCACTATAAATGTCAGTCACTGTAGGCATGGACTTCTCTTGAAACATGGTTGGCACCATTTCTTAGAAGCAGACTCTCTGACTCCAATACTGTTGTTCACAGCCAGAGAATTATAAACTATCATCCAACAGAGCAGCAGGGTCAAGCTTGTTGAGAATATATTCCCAAAATTAAGTTATACATGGTAGTGGGTATTTTGTTGTAGAAGTTGGCACACTAGTGAAAAGTTGCTAGAACATTTCACAATTAGGCTATTTTCATCCTACTTAAAATAACCCTTTGATGAACCAGAAAGCAGAAACTTCATTCATTTGAGCATATTGGAATATTCATTCAACTCCAACCCCAAAAGTAATTTACTTAAGAAAACTATACACTGCTTCTGTTGTTTAAAATGAAAGTTTTGATGCTGTGCTATAACACCCAGCCAGTGTAATATTCCCTTCAGGAATGAAGAGTCTATTATGTAAGCCACTGAGTAATACTTTTCAGTTATCTTCCCACTTTGAAGATTATATTATCTAAAGAATCACCTGAACTAAGGCCACACTTTCTTCTAGGGTAACAAGGATCCAGTGACTGAAGAATGCAGTGGTAAAGGCTGCTTCTTGTTTCATTCTGAAATAACTATAAAGGACCTCCACAACTGTAGATCTCCCCGCTGGGGTCAGCAGAGACCTTTGCTGGAACTGAATTGCCGCTCAACCTCTCCCTCTGACTGAGTTTGCTTCATTATCTATCATTTCAAAGATACTCATGCCAAGCATATTTCCTGAAAAACAATTATCTTGCAGAGTGAGCTTCCCATGTATTCCAAATATTTATATTATGTTATTATACGTACCCAACATTTCTTAGGCAACTATCAAACCCATATTCCCATCTTTCCATAGAATCCTTACTTGAAAGTCCAATATTTGCTTCAAGTTCTTCATAATCAAAATGGCTCATCTCTTCTTCTTCTTCTTCTTTTTTTTTTTTTTTTGATTATACTTTAAGTTCTGGGGTACATGTGCAAAACATGCAGGTTTGTTACATATGTATACATGTGCCAGGTTGGTATGCTGCACCCATTAACTCGTCATATACATTAGATATATCTCCTAACGCTATCACTCCCCCCTCCCCCCACCCCACGACAGGCCCTAGTGTGTGATGTTCCCCACCCTGTGTCCAAGTGTTCTCATTGTTCATTTCCCACCTGTGAGTGAGAACATGCAGTGTTTGGTTTTTTGTCCTTGCGATGGTTTGCTGAGAATGATGGTTTCCAGTTTCATCCATGTCCCTACAAAGGATATTAACTCATCCATTTTTATGGCTGCATTGTATTCAATGGTGTATATGTGCCACATTTTCTTAATCCATTCTATCATTGATGGACATTTGGGTTGATTCCAAGTCTTTGCTTTTATGAATAGTGCCACAATAAACATATGTGTGCATATGTCTTTATAGCAGCATGGATTATAATCCTTTGGGTATATCCCCAGTAATGGGATGGCTGGGTCAAATGTATTTCTAGTTCTAGATCCTTGAGGACTCTCCACACTGTCTTTCACAATGGTTAAACTAGTTTACACTCCTACCAGGAGTGTAAGGGTTCCTACTTCTCCACATCCTCTCCAGCAACTGTTGTTTCCTGACCTTTTAATGATTGCCATTCTAACTGGTGTGAGATGATATCTCATTGTAGTTTTGTTTTGCATTTCTCTGATGACCAGTGATGATGAGCATTTTATCATGTGTCTGTTGGCTGCATAAATGTCCTCTTTTGAGAATTGTCTGTTCATATCTTTGCCCACTTTTTGATGGGGTTGATTGATTTTTTTCTTGTAAATTTGTTTAAGTTCTTTGTAGACTCTGGATATTAGCCCTTTGTCAGATGGGTAAAGTGCAAAAATTTTCTCCCATTCTGTAGGTTGCCTGTTCACTCTGATGGTAGTTTCTTTTGCTGTGCAGAAACCTTTAGTTTAATTAGATCCCATTTGTCAATTTTGGCTTTTGCCATTGCTTTTGGTGTTTTACATATGAAGTCCTTGCCCATGCCTATGCCCTGAATGGTATTACCTAGGTTTTCTTCGAAGGTTTTTATGGTTTTAGGTCTAACAGTTAAGTCTTTAATCCGTCTTGAATTAATTTTTGTGTAAGGTGTAAGGAAGGGATCCAGTTTCAGTTTTCTACAAATGGCTAGCCAGTTTTCCCAGTGTCATTTACTAAATAGGGAATCGTTTCCCCATTTCTTGTTTTTGTCAGGTTTGTCAAAGATCAGATGGTTGTAGATGTGTGGTATTATTTCTGAGGGCTGTGTTCTGTTCCATTGGTCTATATCTCTGTTTTGGTACCAGTACCATGCTGTTTTGGTTACTGTAGCCTTGTATTATAGTTTAAATTCAGGTCGCATGATGCCTCCAGCTTTTTTGGTTTGGCTTAGGATTGTCTTGGCAATGAGGACTCTTTTTTGGTTCCATATGAACTTTAAAGTAGTTTTTCCCACTTATGTGAAGAAAGTCATTGGTAGCTTGATGGGGATGGCATTGAATCTATAAATTACCTTGGGCAATATGGCCATATTCACAATATTGATTCTTCCTATCCATGAGCATGGTATGTTCTTCCATTTGTTTGTGTCCTCTTTTATTTCACCGAGCAGTGGTTTGTAGCTCTCCTTGAAGAGGTCCTTCACATCCCCTGTAAGTTGGATTCCTAGGTATTTCATTCTCTTTGAAGCAATTGTGAATGAGAGTTCACTCACAATTTGGCTGTCTGTTTGTCTGTTATTGTTGTATAAGAATGCTTGTGATTTTTGCACATTGATTTTGTATCCTGAGACTTTGCTGAAGTTGCTTATCAGCTTAAGGAGATTTTGGGCTGAGACAATGGGGTTTTCTAAATATGCAATCATGTCATCTGCAAGCAAGGACAACTTGACTTCTTCTTTTCCTAATTGAATAACCTTTATTCCTTTCTCCTGCCTGATTGCCCTGGCCAGATGTTCCAACACTATGGTGAATAGGAGTGGTAAGAGAGGGCATCCCTGTCTTGTGACAGTTTTCAAAGGGAATGCTTCAGCTTTTGCCCATTCAGTATGATATTGGCTGTGAGTTTGTCATAAATAGCTCTTATTATTTTGAGATATGTCCCATCAATACCTAATTTATTGAGAGTTTTTAACATGAAGGGCTGTTGAATTTTGTTAAAGACCTTTTCTGCATCTATTGAGATAATCATGTGTTTGTTGTCTTTGGTTCTGTTTATATGCTGAATTACGTGTATTGATTTGCATATGTTGAACCAGCCTTGCATCCCAGGGATGACGTCTGCTTGATCATGGTGCATAAGCTTTTTGATGTGCTGCTGGATTCGATTTGCCAGTATTTTATTGAGGAGTTTTGTATCAATGTTCATCAGGGATACTGGTCTAAATTTTCTTTTTTTGTTGTGTCTCTGCCAGGCTTTGGTATCACGATGATGCTGGCCTCATAAAATGAGTTAGGGAGGATTCCTTCTTTTTTCTATTGATTGGAATAGTTTTCAGAAGGAATGGTAGCAGCTCATTCTTGTACCTCTGGTAGAATTTGTCTGTGAATCCATCTTGTCCTGACTTTTTTTGATTGGTAGGCTATTAATTATTGCCTCAATTTCAAAGCCTGCTATTGGTCTATTCAGGGATTCAATTTCTTACTGGTTTAGTCTTGGTAGGGTGTATGTGTCCAGGAATTTATCCATTTCTTCTAGATTTTCTAGTTTATTTGCGTAGAGGTTTTTATAGTATTCTCTGATGGTAGTTTGTATTTCTGTGGGATCAGTGGTGATATCCCTTTATCTTTTTTTTTATTGCATCTATTGATTCTTTTCGCTTTTCTTCTTTATTAGTCTTGTTAGCAGTCTATCAATTTTTTTGGTCTTTTTTTTAAAAAAAAACAGCTCCTGAATTCATTGATTTTTTTGAAGTGGTTTTTATGTCTATCTCCTTCAGTTCTGTTCTGATCTTAGTTATTTCTTGCCTTCTGCTAGCTTTTTAATATGTTTGTTCTTGCTTCTCTAGTTCTTTTAATTGTGATGTTAGGGTGTCAACTTTAAATCTTTCCTGCTTTCTCTTGTGGTCATTTAGTTTTATAAATTTCCCTCTACATGCTGCTTTAAATGTGTCCCAGAGGAAAAAAAAATCATCTCTTCAAGATGTAAATAATATTTGGTGTTCATTCTTCTTTTTTATTCCTAAAATCAGTCTTTGCTATGGTTGAAATGTGTTCTGTTTGAAATCTAGGTGTTGTCAGTGTGATAGTATTTAGAGAAGGGAACGTTAACAGGTGATAAGTCCTGATGACCTATCCCCTTTTGAATGATATTAATGTTTTTATAAAGGAATCTTCATCCACAGCATTTTCAGTTAGCTTGCCCTTCTGCCTTCCACCATGTGAGGATATAGCATCCTTCTCCACTGGAGAACACAGCAATAAGGTGGCATCTTGAAAATGGAAAACAGCAGCCCTCACTAGCCAATTGAACCTGCCAGTACTTTGATCTTGAATTTCCCTGTCTCCAGAATTATAAGAAAAAATATGTATCTTCTTTGTGAATTATCCATTCTGTAGTATTTTGATACAGCATCACAAATGGGCTAGGACAATCTCCTTCCTAAATATCTATATAAATGATGACTGCTAACTGAATGAGCCTTCTGAAAATGCTGCTCATGTGATATTGGACATAAGATGATTTGATAGTCAACTATCTAACATTATTCCTCAATAGTTCAGGAGCAGTCAACAAGAAATGTATTTCAAGAAATTACATAATTATAGATTCATTTTTGGTTTATATTCCAAACACGACCTTGCCTGTCAAGGTGAGTTTTGCCAAATCACACTATACTAGTTTTGGCAGAAAGAAATTATCTACTAATGACATTCCTCACTTAATATTTATTCAACAATATTCTTACTAAATTCTTGTAATGTTTTGGTAAGCATTATAGTATAGTGAATAAAATAGATATGATCTCTACCTTATTAGTGCCATTAAGATAATAAGATTGGTAATTGGTAAAGGTGTACTTGGAACTGACTTACTTAGGAAGGCTTCAATGAGAAAGTGCCATTGAACTAAGATTGAATCATAAGAGATCAGCCATGCGAAGATCTGGAGAAAGCATGTTCCTAGGAGAAGTAAGAATATATGTAATGTCTCTGGATGTGGGATTGACTTTGTTTATCTGAAGATTTTTTTTTTTAAATGCAGTATAGCTACATCATGTAAACAGTGTATCTTTAGATTTCATTCCCTAGAAACAGACCTTGAGAAGAGATTATTATGCAAGATATTTAAAAAGTATTTGCAGAACACAGACAAGGTAAGAGGGACCTGAGGGAATCAGGGTAAAGTACAGATATTATCCTCTACAGAGGAAAACAAGGATGTGAATAGAAGACAGAGGATAAGAACATAATAAGGAACTGGATGATATTTCATTTGATGAGATGCTTTTGAAAAGTTTTGAGCATAGGAGTAACATAATTAGTACTTTATAATTATTACTCTGAAGACTGATGTGCAAAAAAAAAAAAAAAAAAGGATTATGCAAGGGCAAATCTGATATCAGAGAAGTTTGTTGTAAGTGATGAAAGTGGCTCAAGAAAGAGATAATGTTGGTTTGATCAATGCACAAATGAAGATAGGTAGCCAGATTCAGAACGTATTTCACAAGTTGATTCCATATAGTTTGTTGGAGTTTAGATGTAGGGTGTACAGAAAAGAAAAAACAAAGAAAGAAATTAGGATATCACCTTGGATTTTGGCATGAATGAGTGAGTTGTGGTATTTACTAAGATAAGTCATCCTTGCAAATGAATAGGAAAGAGAGAAAGAGAAAATCAAGAATTTAATTTGAAAAATTGTATATATCAAGTAATCAAAGACATCCAGAAGTTTGAAACTCCAAGAAAGGCTTGGTCTGGTAAATATATATTCAGAATCTGGCATAGATGAAAAATATTTGTGATTACTTTATTGAATGAGATTACATAGAGAGTAGGGCCAAAACCAATAGAACACTTCAACATTCAGAGGGTAGGCAGAAGAAAATTGCTGATGAGGATGAATGAAAAAATAAGATGCATAAAACACTAAAAAAAAGCCTTTGAGGAAGAGCACAGTCAACAGTGACAAATGTTATTGAATGAACAAGAAAAAATGAATATTTGGACCATTAGCATTTTGAAGCTTCTCAGAAAGATGCAGAATATCAGAAACAGATCTATTACATGTTAGTGTCTATACAGCAAAAAAACTTTTGTTTGTGCAGTGACCTCTGTTACCATGATTCTAATCAAAGAGAGCAAAAAGACAGAAGATTCTTGATATGTTTTGGCTATGTTCCCACCCAAGTCTCATCTTCAATTGTAACTCCCACAATTCCCATGTGTTGTGGGAGGGACCCAGTGGAAGGTAACTGAATCACGGGTGTGAGTCTTTCTTATGCTATTCTCATGATAGTGAATAGGTCCCGTGAGATGTGATGCTTTTATAAAGGGGAGTTTTCCTGCACAAACTCTCATCTCTTGTCTTCTACAATTTGAAACATGCCTTTCAACCTTTGCCATCATTGTGAGACCTCC
This sequence comes from Theropithecus gelada, assembly GCF_003255815.1. NCBI lineage: Eukaryota > Metazoa > Chordata > Mammalia > Primates > Cercopithecidae > Theropithecus > Theropithecus gelada. Next base: position 83,672,055 of record NC_037672.1, on the reverse strand, counting down.
TCAGCCACGTTGACTATTAGTTCATTAAATCTTTTTTTTCCTTGTAAATTACTCAGTCCCAAGTATGTCTTTATAAGCTGTATAAAAACAAGCTAATACAGTAAATTGGTACCAATAAACTGTGACACTGCTGAAAAACTAACTGAAAATGTGGAAGTGACACTGAAACTGGATAACAGGCAGAGGTTGGAACAGTTTGGAGGGCTCAGAAGAAGCCAGGAAAATGTGTGAAAGTTTGGAACCCCCGGAGGCTTCTTGAATGGCTTTGACCAAAATGCTGATAATGAAATGGACAGTGAAATCCAGACTGAGGTAGTCTCAGATGGAGATAAGGAACTTGTTGGAAATTGGAATAAAAATCACCCTGGCCATGTTTTAGTAAAGAGACCGATGGCATTTTGCCCCTGACCTCGAGATTTGTGGAACTTTAATCTTAAAGGAGATGATTTAGGATATCTGGTGGAAAGTATTTCCAAGCAGCAAAGCATTCAAGATGTAACTTGGGTGCTGTGAAAAGCATTCCATTTTAAAAGAAAAGCAGAGCATAAAAGTTTGGAAAATTTGCAGCCTGACAATGCAATAGGGAAAAAAAAAAATTTTCTGGGAGAAATTCAAGTATGCAGCAGAAATTTGCACAAGTAATTAGAAACCAAATGTTAATCACCAAGACAATGGGGAAACTGTGTCCAGGGCACGTTACAGAGCTTTGCAGCAACCCCTCCCATCACAGAGCCAGAGGTGTAGGAGGCAAAATGGTTTTGTAGGCCAGGCCCAGGGTCCCCCTGCTGTGTGCAGCCTAGGGACATGGTTCCCTGCACCCCAGTTGACCTAGCCATGACTAAAAAGGGCCAAAGTACAGCCCAGGCCATAGCTTCAGAGGGTGCAAGCTCCAAGCCTTGTGGTGTTGAGCTGTGAGTGCACAGAAGTCAAGAATTGAAGTTTGGGAACCTCTACCTAGATTTCAGAGGATGTTCAGGCAGAAGTTTGCTGTAGGGGTGGGGCCCTCATGCAGAACCTCTGCTAGGGCAGTGCTGAAGAGAAATGTGGGTTGGAAACCCCAAACAGAGTCCTTACTGGGTCACTGCCTAATGGAGCTATGAGGAGAGGGCCACTGTCTTTCAGACCCCAGAATGGTAGATCCACTGACAGTTTTAAACTTATGTTTAAAAGAGAAGCAGAGCATAAAAGTTTAGAAAATTTGCAGCCTGATAATGCGATAGAAAAGAGAAACCCATTTTCTGAGGAGAAATTAAAGCTGGCTACAGAAATCTGCATAAGTAACTTGGAGCCAAATGTTAAAGATGAAGACAATGGGAAAAATGACTCCACAGCTCTTCAGAGGTCTTCATGGCATCCCCTCCCATCACAGGCCAGAGGCTTACAAGAAAAAAATAGTTTTGTGGGTCGGGCCCAGGGTCTTGCTGCTTTGTGCAGTCTCAGAAGTTGGGGCCCTGAGTCCCAGCCATGGCTAGAAAGGGTCCAATCTAGAGCTCAGGTCATTGCTTCAGAGGGTGCAAGCCCCAAGCCTTGGTGGTTTCCACATGTTGATCCTGCAGGTACACAGAAATCAAGAACTGAGGCATGGGAACCTCTGCTAGCTTTCAGAGGATGTATGGAAATACCTGGATGTCCAGGCCAAAGTTTGCTACAAGGGCAAAGCCCTTATAGAGAATCTTTGCTAGAATTTGGAAGGGAAATTTGGGATTAAAGCCCCCACACGGATTCCTGACTGGGGCACTGCTTAATGGAGATGTTGAGAAGAGGGACACCTTTCTCCAGACCCCAGAATGGCAGATCCACCAACAGCTTGCACCGTGCACCTTGAAAAGCCACAGATACTCAATGCCAGCTCATGAAAGCAGCCATGAGGGAGGCTTTACCCACAAAGCCACAGGGGCAGAGCTGCCCAAGACCATGGGAACCCAACTCTTGCATTAACATGACCTAGATGTGAGACATGGAGTCAAAGGAGATTATTTTGGAGCTTTAAGATATGACTGCCCCGCTGGATTTTGGGCTTGCACGAGGCCTTTAGTCTCTTCATTTTGGCCAATTTCTCTCATTTGGAATGGGTGCATTTATCCAATGACTGCACCCCAATTTTTTCAAGGAAGTAACTGGCTTGCTCTTGATTTCACTGGCTTATAAGTGGAAGAGAGTAGATTTTTCTCAGATAAGACTTTGGACTGTGTATTTATGAGTTAATGCTGAAATAAGTTAAGACTTTGGGGGACTGTTGGGAGGGCATGATTCGTTTTAAAATGTGAAGACATGAACTTTGGGAGGGGTTGGAGTGGAATGATATGATTTGGCCATACCCCCACTCAAATCTCATCTTGAATTGTAACTCCCACAATTCCCAGGTGTTATAGGAGAGACCTGGTGGAGGATAATTGAATCCTGAGGCTGGGTCTTTCTCGTGCTATTCTTGTGATAGTGAATAAGTCTCATGAGATCTGATTGTTTCATAAAGGGGAGTTTCCCTTTACAAGTTCTCTTCTCTTGTCTGCCAGCGTGTAAGACATGGCTTTCACCTTCTGCCATGGTTGTGAGACCTCCGCAGCCACATGGAACTGTGAGTCCATTAAACTTTTTTCCTTCTAAATTACCCAGTCTTTAGTATTTCTTTATCAACAGCATGAAACTGGACTAATACAATGCCTAATGACAAATTATTTGTCACACCTTCTCCAACCTTTAATTAGAGAGTAAATTCTAATGGCCATGATTCATTGCAAATAATGTCTCTTCATGATATCCTGGAGATAAAGAATTTTAAAAAAGAGAATATTTCCAGTCTTACAGTATCCCATATATTCTTTTGCATATTTTGGTACCTTTATGTGTATTTCTTTTCCTCACAGAAGAGCAATAGTATAGTGTAACACTAGTTAGACAACTAGAATTCCAAACTCCTTACACACAATTTTGAGTTGTATGACTTGTGCCTCAGTATCTTAAATGCAAAATAGGAGAATAACAATGACTGTCTCCTGGGTTATTGTGAGGATCTGTTGAATGAATATGTGAAAAGACTTTAGGACTATTGCCTGGCATTTGGTATTTGCTACCATTTTATTATTGCCTGAGAAAAATCTTATTCATTTTTTTCTAGATTCTCTTCTAGGAATTATTTTCTGATAGACTTGAACAGAATTAATCATTTCACCTCTGTGTGCCCACTGTATTTTCACTTATACTTTGCTGCTTTTTTGCTGCAATTCTTACCTGGTTATCTCTCCACTACACAATGAGCTTCCTGAAGGCAAGATTATATTTTACATATCTTGAATTTCTGCAACAAAATGATGTGCCAAGCACATACTGCACCAATGATTATCACCCCTGGCTGCCTGACAGAATCACTAACAGGGGTTTTCAAAATATGCATGCCCTGAGATTTGGATGCAATAGGAAATTTGGATTTTTTTAGAAGGCTCATGGATTTTCATATTTGGGCAAGCTGAGATTCTCTTTGGTAGGCACACAATAAAGAGGTAAATGAATGAGATATAGTTTATTTTTGCTTGCTATTTACAACAAGAACTGTTTTTATTTTTCATTCATTCTGAATGCCTTGTCAAAAAATTTTAATATATTTCATATTTTTGTGTATTTATTAACAAAAAACAGCTATACATGATATGTTTTAGGTGATAACATTTTTATCTGTATGTATCACTTTTGAACTTTCTCTGGCAATGTCTAAATAATCAAATATAATGCCATTAGGTTTATTTATGAGAGTCTCTGAGTCTTCCCATCTTACACAAAAGAGAGTATAATTGTGCAGGGAAAAAAAAAATCAAATATATAGGAAAACAGTATCTAAACTTTGAATATAATTCTACTTTCAGGAAGTTCATTATTTGTATTATGGCTATTAAAATTTGTATAATGTTTCCACTGGCCAAATTAGCTAAAACATATACTACATCCCTCATTATCTCTAAATTTCCAAAATAGAGAAGAGTGTATGTCAATACATGAAATAAAATAACTTTTTTAGGAATAACAGTGAAAAATAAACAGTAAATGAACATACAATGAAATGTTTAATTGAAATTGTTCAAGCTATTTATTAAAGTATAGCATTCACAACCATGAATTCACTTGGTTGTTGAAAATACAAATACATTTTGATAGAAGTATATATTATTAATAGATTTTGCTAGTATTTTACTAATAGTAGTTTTCTTATTACAGCCAGATTCATACAATATTTTTTCTTGTTGTTGGCAGAATTTCAAATTTTCCATTGCAGATTTTCAAAGGTTTTGAAATGGAAATCTATGCATCCATGTGCACACACACACAAATAAACACATTTGTTTGCTTTTAAATTTGGAAACAGTATATGAAGAGATATTCAGCAAAGTGCCAGTTGATGACCAGGTTAAAGTAAATGGATCTGTACCTGTGTAGTGGCCTTGGAACTTAAAGATAAAAGTGAACCAGTGTGTCTTTCTGTAATCCTAGAACAAGTGTACTTTATCAAAAGGCACATGGTTGGTTAGCAATATATCACCTGCATAAAGAACATGAACGATAGCTTACCTCTTCTCTGAACTGTAATTAACACCCTAAGCATCATTTATTGATTTATTTGGCTGAAATTTTCATTTACCTTTCCAATTACTTGAATATTTAATTGATACCTATTGTTTTATGTTATGTGTTTACATATCTCTGGTATTTCTAATAGTCTATCTTTTCAACATTTAATAATTGCACAAAATTTTTGGAGGAAAAAAAGACATCTAATAATATGGTCCTTCATTTGAAAATTGCTTGTATCATTTAAATATCATATTTTCTTTATCAAACTTAACATACTCATGAACACATAACATTTTTCTACAGGACTTCTAGGCCATTTAGGTTGATACTTTGGTTTTCCACAGATATTACTGTAAAGATGTTTAAAGGATATTTTGCAATGTGTACTTGAAATATATTGATTTATTTGGTCTTCTGAATTTTTTAAAATGCCAGTTACAAGGAAAAGTCACTGAATTTTGGAGGCACAATGACGACTATCATTGAGTTTTATTCAAACCTTCTATAACAGTGGTATTTCATCCCTTTCTTTCATAAAGCTGGAAGCCAATTTCCTGGAACTGTAAATTGGAAATCTACACTTGGAAGATTGATTTTCTCTTATACTCCCAAGGAGGATTCTTTTAAATCTTGATGCAACAGGAAATGTCTAAATAATTAATGATTATGAGCATACAACCCCTGCTCTGAGCCAGGATTGTGTCTTTGTTTACCTTGTCGTTTACTTTTGAATAAGATCTCAGATTTTGAAACAATAGAGTTCCAAAGCATTTCTGATCAACATAAAAATAATCTGAGACTGGAAGCAGTGGCTCATATTTGTAATCCCAGCACTTTGGGAGGCTGAGACGGTCAGATCACTTGAGGTCAGGAGTTTGACACCAGCCTAGCCAACATGGTGAAACCCTGTCTCTACTAAAAATACATAAAATTAGCTGAGTGTGGTGGCTCATGCCTGTAATCCCAGTTACTGAGGAGGCTGAGGTGGGAGGAGCTTGAGGTGGGGCTGAGCTTGAACCCAGGAGGTGGAGGTTGCAGTGAGTTGAGATCCTGTCACTGCACTCCAGCCTGGGTAACAGAGTGAGACTCTGTCTCAAAAAAAAAAAAAAAAAGAAAAGAAAAAAACACAAATGTTACATTATTTTTATTATTGTTAACATTGATCAGTTTTGTATCTTACCTAGTTTCCTAGTTCCCCAAATATCTAGTTTCTCAAAATGCTTTTTGTACTATTTTTTTCATGTTTCCCCTTTAACACATTGAAAAATGTATATCATTTTGTATTTGAAAACAAAAAGGTTATGAGCATACTACTAATCTTTATACACCTTATTTGAGTAGGGCTGAACTTTGCTTATTTCACAAAACAGTTTGATGTTACTGTGATGTGCAGGCCACAGAAAACCTCAGTAGACTGTCGTAGAGCCAATGAGAGAACTCAAAGTTGAAGTGCTTATTTTCAAGACCAGTCTTTATGCTAAAATTTTATGAGTGATATTACCCTTTGAGTATCTTTTTAGTTAGGAAGTATAATGAGAAGATGCTGTTCATGATAGTGCTTTTCCTAGTGTACTCTGGAAATTCCAACTCATTTACAGGTAATGGACTCCTTCAATTATTTTCCCAATGGTGAAGACTGGTAGGTCTAGACTGACACTGGAAATCACGATTGTACTATACTATCTCATAAATGAACTTAAAACATGTCTCACTCAATTTCACAATATTACTAGATAATTGTACCAGCATTTTAAGATACTTTATATTTGAGTTTTGTGCTAAGAAGAAGTAAAGCAACAATAATTAATTGCTATTCTTCTATACATTATTACTGTCACAAATTTTGAGCTATGTTTTGAAGATGAATGAAGCAACACTTAATTTTGAAATAAAGAATTGATTTTCTTATTTCATAGAGCTGTATAAGGATATGGGTATATGCTTATTTTCCTGAGTGCTTGCAAATTACTTAGATGTCCTTGGAAGAAGGCAGTTAACTTGGGAACAAAAACAAAACCCTAAGAAACATTTTCAGTCATCCAAGAAAAAGTAGGATAAAATCTTGAGTTATGTTGCAGGGATTAATCAACTAGAGTCCACTGCTTTTTTAAAAATATATTTTAAAGTTCAATGTCCTTGTATTTCCTTTTATACTGCTCCTCGTGTTTGAGTTATGCACCATTGGTAGTGTTTTAAACCACAACATCTACAACTGGTTTTTATTGAATACTTTATTGCATACTTAAACAGCATATTTCAAAGCCTGGAGGTTTTTCGTATTTGCTTTACTGAGATTTATGCAACAGAATTTGTAGAGTCAGAAAAAGGGAACCAAGAAAAGAGGGTTGATGACTCTATTTAATGTAACCTTTGACTGCCACAGGCTAACTCAGACCTATGGAAAAAAAATCAAGTATTCAACTTAAACCAATGAAGCTTTCATTTTTTTTTTCTAAGTCTACATTGAAGTTTCAGTTCCACCAAGTGACTGCTTGTGATGCCAGAATGCCTTCTGGTTTATTTTCTTCTTTTAATATCAAGAGCAACTTATATAAGGAAATATGCTCACCAGAGTTATAAAATGTCCCACCAAAGTATTTACTGAATGCAAGGGCAATGGGAAAAACCCTGACTAGTCCTCAGGCTGTATAATTCCCTTAAGCAATGGAAGAATATCCTTCAATATCTGAGGCAATCAATAAACTAGGATTGCCTCCACTGAGAGCTACATATTTCTCGGGCATCATGACAGTATAACATAAAGCAAAAAGATTCCAAAACCAAATAGGCATAGATTTTATTTGTATTTATTTCCTAATGCTTGTATAATTGCAGAATCAAAAAGGCATAGATTTTAATCCCATCTCTATGTGGCTGTGGACACATTATTCGACTTTCTGAATTTTAGTTTCCTCTTATGAATAAAAGAGACAGACCTTGGTATTTTGCTAACAGATTAAAGGGATATAGAGCACCAGGCACATAATAGGCATTGTATAATAACTATTAGTAAAAAAATATCAAAACCCATATGGAAAGAATTGTCTTCTGTTTTAATTGTTCTTGGATAGTCTAACTGATTCTTGTTCTTGCCTAACAGGGTAAGGTAAGGAGTTGATCATGTATATCATGTTCTCCTTCAGTGAGGAGTTTATGTCATGTTCTCCCAGGAACTGGAACAGGAGCTTTTGTGTCAGGGCTTCATGCCAAGCTAAGACATTTTCTCTATTGGTCTGCCTCATTTTTCGTGATCTGAAGTCTTGTAATCAAATCTGTGCCTAACCAAGCTGTAAGGAGCTGGAAGTACAATGCTGAGTAAGATATAGGGTCCACGCATTGGGGATCTTATAATCTCCCAAACCACTAATTCTCAGCCCCCCTTTAGAATGCTCAGTGCAGAGACCTTGGAGACCCTAAATGCTTCTAGTATTTTTAGTGAACTAATTAACATAAATTGAGATTCTCTTAATTTCATTTTCTCTCTATTAAAGTCAATTTTTAGACTATTAAAATAAGTCATATGCTACCATACAATTGACTATTGAGAACTTACTTTAGATTTTAAACCCAATATACATCGTCCTCTCCATCTCCCAACATGTACACCCTTTAAACCACTGTTGCAAAGGATTAATAAGCCATTTATTATTTAAGGGTTTACTGGAAGGCTACTGACAGGCTAGTGATACAGTAGTGACTAAAATAAGCAATATTCTTTCATGGACCACGCATTTGAGTCTGGGTCTTTTATGGAATGTGTGTGGTGGGAATAATTTTCTTAGAATCATTTCCTTCTGTGTTCTGCAATTGTTTTCTTTAGAAATCATCAGTCATCTGCCAATTGGGCATCAGTGCAGGTAACGTAAACATTCATCATCAGAAATTTCAGATCTTATGGTTTCTTTTTTCTCTCAAGGGATAGTCAAGACCTAAAGTCCTATTTAGTCCAGAATAACAACTCCAGGTTAGAATTTCATCCACAACATTTATTATTATTTTATTTTTGAACTAGAAAGCTGGACCAGAGCTTATTTTGACAAAGGAAGAATATGAGCTTTTATTTTCATTCTGGCCACGAGACATCAACTTCTTTTCTGCCCAAAGCCATTTACTTGCTTGATTTAGTAACCTCCTCAGAATAACCAAAAAACAAAAATATTTCAAGATTAAAGTTATGAATTATTTTATCAGATATTTAATAATCTGGTCAGCAGGAGATGGATCCACTATAACTGCGAAAGCTGTTTTGCATAAGAGAAGGAGAGAGCTCTCCTCCGTCTGTTAATTTCCCTCCTTTTTATTTTAAGTCATGTGTCACAGACATGAGTTAAACTATTGGCTTTGTCACCTGGCTGCCGTGTAGCCTTGGATAAGGGTCTCCTCTGCAATAAACTAAAATTTTCACATCTGTCGGACAAAGATGTTAGTTACCATACAGAATGTGTGGGGGGAAATGAACGCCACACACAAAACAACTAATACTGTGTCAAGAACATGGTAAATATTCAAGGAGTAGTAATTATTCTCACTATTATTATCTCATAATTATTTTAGATAAGAGAACCAGAATCTGGAAAAAATTAAGGTGAGTAATATTGTGGAAATGTAGCATGAGATGCGGTATACTTGGTGACCTTGAAAAACTGGATCTGGAAGGAGTTTTCAAGATTTCTCTACTATTAGAATTTGCTTCTCTCTCAATCTGTCAGAGAATGTTGAGGACATCTTTGTTGAAGAACTGTAGTAGAGTATTCTCCACTTTAAATATTTATACTTACAATTATATTTATATATTTATATTTATACTTTTATTTTCTATATTTATAAAAATCACATTCAAACGTATGAAATCGCCAGTTGGCTAGAAATTTTTATATGCAAAAATTGGTGTGGACGAGAAAAAGTTATGTAAATTCAGAGAAACAATAGTCTCAAAACATTACTATGTCATGGAGAAGCTCCATCACTCGCTTGTTGCAAAATATTGCAAGTGAGTAGTGGAGTTTCTCCACGATATAGTAAAGTTTTGAGACTATGTATGTTTGTATTTATATTTTTATATTATACATCTTTATATTATACATTATTATACATTAAAATATATTTTAATATTACATTATATATTTATACTTTTAATGTATATATATAAAAATCACATTCAAATTTATGAAATCACCACTTGGCTTACAATTTTTATATGCAAAAATTGGGGTAGAGGAGAAAAAGTTATATAAAGAGAAACAAAACATTACTTTCTCATGGTTAAACTCTATCACTCACTTGCAAAATGTGATACATTTTTCAAAATGCTAAATATGCACATTTAAAATTAAATTTAATTTTTGGCTATTACTGTATAAGAAAAAAGTAATATTGATTAAAGTCTTTCTCTAAAGAGAAATACTATAGGGTTTTACCCTTAAAGAAAAAAAAAAAACATGCCTTGAGACCTACCTGTTCTCATTTCACATTCTGCAAAGTCCGCTTCAAAATGCCCAGTACAGCTTCCATAATTAAGAACAAATGACATTTTAAAATATGGTACATGACAGCTGAATGAAAAAAATCACAATTAGTAATCTTTAAGGATAATTTTTCTGTGTGAAAAGAGAAGAATCTAATGAGAGTTCCATTAATGACCAAGAGGTCTAACGAAGAAATGAACTTACAACCTTTCTCTGTTAACTCTACATTATTTTGACATTGGTTATGTAAGACAAGCTTTGCTTTGTACCGTAACATTTTACTCCTCTTATTATCATTTAGTGCTTCAAATCATTTATAAACTCGTGGAGATAAGATGAAATATAATGCCTGAAGGGGATAGAGAAGACTTTTTTTTTCTCTAACGTAATCTTGTTTTCTTTTTCCCTTCAGTAGGAAGCCAAGTACTGCCTTTACCCTTGGGCAACTGGGAGCTATGCTTAAGCCTCTAAATTTAAAAATATCTTGTTAGTTTTCTATCTGTGAAAATATTAACAACTGTAAATGCTAAAGCCAGGGAGTAAAAAATGTTTTATTGAAATTCTTGTTGATCAAGGGTCTGTGGCTAAAGGAATCTCACTTTTCAAAAACTCTCTCATTGATCAAATCTTAGTCGGACTCCTCTGAACCCTCTTCTGGACTTAACCTTACCTTGGCCCCCGTACTTACTTGACCCACATAATTAAGTCTTAGTAAAACTCCTGCTAGGCCAGTGACATGGTTTGGCTGTGTCCCCATCCAAATCTCAACTGAAATTGTAATAATCCCCATGTGTCAAGTGTGGGGCAGGTGGAGATAATGGAATCATGGGGGCAGTTTCCACCATACTATTCTCATGATAGTGAACAAGTCTCATTAGATCTCATGGTTTTTATAAATGAGAGTTCCCCTGCACAAGCTCTCTTACCTGCTTCTATGTAAGAAGTCACTTTGCTCTTCCTTCCTCTTCCACCATGATTGTAAGGCCTCCCCAGCCATGCTGAACTATGAGTCAATTAAACCTCTTTCTTTTTTTTTTTTTTTTTT